>NW_028186357.1:3534069-3615496 GCF_003343005.1 Rhea americana | reverse complement strand
CCGCTGCCCGGCTCCTCGTGCCCCCGCGGGGATCCTCGCGTGGCGCAGCGGCGAGGAAGCCTGGGAGCGCTGGCAGGAGCCTGCGGCTCGGTGCCCTCCGCCTATCTTAAAGCCAATTACCCATTTGAAAATGGGGGAAGGAGGAGGGATTTGGGGCCACAGTTACTGGCCCCTTTTTAGGTTTTTAAACCAAACCAGAGACAACAGTCAAACCTGGGACAATCCTGGGTAAACCACAAAAGATGGCAGCACTTCTCCTCGTCCTAAAACAACAATATTTTTTCCAAGTTTTTTCAATCAAAAATGCTAGCAAGGCCACCCTGGAATTTGCTACCGTTTTTCCTTACCCAAAGCTATTTTTCAACACAAGTATTGAGTTTACATATTAATGCACCACTAAAAACAGGATGGAGGAGATTGGAATGTTGAAGTTACTGATTTGTTTGGGATTTTCTAAGAAAAAAACAAAATAATTTTGTTCCATCACTTTTCTTTCTTTTTTTTTCTTTTGCCATTAAGTAGCTGTTTCAAATTAATAGAAAGAGGATGCAGCACTTCTTGGGTTTTATTATATGGTTTTTCCCAGCATAAGGAATCTTTTATGTAATATGTTATTATATGCATATTTTAAGTTAACCATTCTTTATATCTTTCTTAAAAGAAAAGATTTACCATGTTTATGTCTGAGAAATATGTTTATTTAGAAGATCTACTCCACTACTGATTTCCTTTAGAGGGATGTCAACTAGAAAACTGTACTAGCATTTTTCTAAATTAAAACTAGGGTGGATAGAAGGGAACGATTGCTTGTTGCTCTTCTAAATCATGGACGTTCCCGCCTAAATCAGACTTGACAGGTTCAGAACGTTATTTTCTGAGTTTGCTCATTTGCCAACAGGGCCACTTTTCAGGCGGGGAAGTCCTGCTCTGTAATGCCAATGCTCCCACCAATGCACCTCAGAGACCGCAGGAACCCAAATTTTCAAAAGTAGCTACTGAACTGAAGTAAGTCTTTTGGGGAGGAGGTGGCGGTGGGGGGGAATAAGGGGAGAATTTCTAAATGCTAAACTGGCAAAAGGTGATGGTTACCGAACGCTCCAGATSTCCCGGGAGTTTTGAGCAAGAGTCATTGGAAAAGGAAATGACRATTTCTATGAGACTCTGCTCTGCTCTCTTTAAAAGAGGTGCCATCGCAGGAGGCATTACGGGGCTGCTGTGAGCATTAACAAATRTTTCTAGGAGTTCAGCTTTGTGAGTGCCTCTTTGCCCAGGTACAGTGCAGACGATAGGTGGTACCCATGAACAGCTATTTGCCTCACAAACCTGAAACCTGCATTGCAGCCCTACACGCTGGGACCCCTTCGGAAACATCCGCCGCGTCCACCACCTCAGCTGATACCGGGCACAGTTGAAATCTATGCACACAGTTTAYTTTTCTCCTTCCACGCTGACCTAAAATAGATAAGCGATCTTCTGCTACTTCCCAAGATGATTTTTTTTCCAAATAAAGTTTTAAAAAATATGTTGAACTGACAGAAACTACAGAGAAAACTAATTTTAAATAAGACTTTCCTGCTGTAAAGAAAATTGCATTTTTGGCTCAGGGAAGGCATTTTAATTACCTGGGAAAAATTATATGAAGTTGTTACTAGGAGATAACTAGGGAGGCAGTTTTTGAAATCAAATTTGCATGACTTTGGGATTTTGTCTGGGTACAGGATTCGCGTTTGTGCGTGTCAGAATTGGCAAGTCCTGCTGGATGTGGCATTTATCGCCTTCCTGTATTGTAATTCAACATTGGTCCGAAACTTCACAGGATGGTGGCACAGCAGTAACGGGGACGGCTGTTAAAACTACTCACATAGACTGCCCCTTTCACAGCTGGCCTTCCCATGAAGCAAATAAATAATTCAATTCTGAATTACTGTAGGAAACAAAACAATCATGTTCCACGGGCAAAGAAGTGAACCACGGACTGAGTGTGACCACAAGGTCTGAGATCTTGAAAAACAAGGGGAGTAGGGACAGGAGCTTAAGTTATTGCAGATGAACCAGGATCAGGAGAGCTGATGTGTCYGGGAGCGTGGGGCAAAGAGCTTGTGTTCAGAAGTATGTAAGCCCAGCACAGAGGGCTTCTAATTTGAGCACCATCAAGCATCCAGCAGGAGAAGGCCTGTGAAAGCCACACAACAAGCTAGATGGTTTGAGTTAAACCTAGATGTGCTTCTCCAGACCTGATTCCTATGGCTTGTACCACCAACCTATGTGATAAACTCAAGCAGCTGTAACAAGCAGCACTGGAGTGGTTAGCTGGCTCTGTGCAGGTTCTCACACCATGTTGATTTAATTCCCCAGTCCCCRTCAGTGCTCAGTTTTCAGATATGATTTTCATACAACACACAGTTTTGCTCTTCATCAGAGATTGCTGGCTTTTTTTTAATCATGTACTTCCCTATGATAATTACAAATTTAGGCTGTTTGCTCTTATCTCTACAAAAGTAAATTCCCCAAGACACAGTGACATCCACAGAACTCCCCTGTGGATCTCCTCAGGAACTGATCTGTCTGCAGGAGGACTTACATATTTAAAGGTAAAATGAACTCAGTAATGGAGCAAGTAGGAATTAACAAATCAGACTGCAGAAGGGCTGCCCAGACTAAGAAGTCAGACTAAGACCAYGTGGAAGTACCCTCTGGTTTGCTTGGATGGCGTGGCCACACATGGCAAGTGAACAGAAACATGGTCCTCTTGCATATCCCTGTCTCCTGCCCATGGAGCGTACGGGAGCGGATGAGCACTGGGAAGAGGCAGCCTGGCCCTATCAGATGGGACCGGACTGGCTAGACCGCTGTGAATCAAAGGCCTGTAGGCAGATCAGAGACACCAGTTTCTTTTGGTGTCTCATTTTGTATCAGCCTGAGGAGCCTTTGTTGCTCAACAGTTTGTACATCCATTTTTTTTCTTTCCACAGCTGTCAAACCAAATTGATTTTCAGTCATTTTAACCTGGGCAGGATCAGCAAACCTACTCCCCCAGGTGAAAAGCCAGAACGGCAAGGAAACCGCTCAAGCTAGGCGAATTATCCGATTCTTCTAAGACACAAAGAATTTGTTTGTCTTGCTTACGAGAGCTGAGGGACCGATGGCACAGAAGGCTAAATCCTCACCATCCCCTCRGTGCACACTTTGCACTTTGCTATCACTACACAGCGCAGAAATGCCTCCAGGGCTAGCAACGCGGTCGGCAGTGTCTTTTCAGGAAAGGACCTCTCCCAAGCAAGCCCGCCGTCTGAATTACATCTCAGCCCTAGGGAAGATGGCTTCTGCAGTTCCCATTCAAGGTCAGTTGTGGAGTAACATATGTTATTCGTCTCTCGGTCTCTGCTAACAGAAAATATGACTGAGCGACATGTGGAAATTGGGAAATGAAAATAAACAAAATGAATAAACACATCTAAAAGGGCTTGCAGGGGAGGGGGGGCAGAATCCCAACCTGCACATAATATCCTTATCAACAGGACAATGCAAACTGAATTTGGGATTTGCATCTTGATGGGTACGGTAAATATGAACTCTTCATGACTCCAGCGCATCTGCTAAGCAAATAGAGCCACTTTCTACAGATGTGCGGCAGAGACTCAGGGTAAGASCTGGGATCCAGTAAACTCGTTGCAGTTGTGAACCGCACATGTGCGTGTGAGGGGGTTGTTCTTTTGCTTGCACATTTCTTTTAATAACTAAAGTGGAACAAGAGCTTGCAGAAATTAATATGCTTAAACGGAGTTTCAGCCCTCCTTTTATGTGCTGTAACACGATGAACTCAGAAAGTCTCTGCGTTCCCAGCTCTGCCTCTCCTCACTTCTTGGCACCGTGTTGCTGGCTTTCCTCACCCGAAGCAAGCCAGGGGCAGGTGTGAAGCGCACCCGCACGCAGCACTGCTGCGAGACAGCGCCCTTCGGCCTGCCTGGCGATTCCTCCGGACCACGTGGGCACGAGTTTCAGCGCACATCTGCACTTGCTCGTCCTTGGGATCTGTACTGACTCAGCACAGCCTGGGGCCACGTTAGTAAAGCCCAAATGATCGTCTCGGTACCCAAAGAGGCAGAGGAATACTTTTAAAGGCGTTGTGCCTCTTGTCTGGGTTGTGCCCTAGTATGTGTGGTCTCAGCCCAAACTGTCGCATGTCCTCGACTCTCAGGGCTTCTCCTCCCTGCGCACGCAGCCGCTGTGGTTAGACCTCATGGTAGGGTTACGAGCCATGCTACAGCAGCTCCCATCCGTACAGTCATGTTTGCCATCCCAGCCATGGTAAAGAGTTCCCTGCACTGGCTTACCAATGCTTCAGCACGCCCACTTCTTTCCTAAGATTTGGCTAAAGATCAGAGCAGCTTGGTTATAACAGCATTTGGCAGTAAAAGTCTACCAAGCAACCTGGCCTGAACGGCTGAAAGGAGAGCAGTGAAGCAAAGTACTAGAAACTATTAAAAAAGATTTGAGATTCCTGGGCATCCTTTACAATCACCATAACCTTGAATTGCTATTTCTGCCTCATTCCTTTCTAACATGTTTGCTTACATTCCCCCTTCCATTTTTCTCTTAAAATTAGCAAGGSAGATCAAGAGAAAGGAGGGAATTCTGCAGTCAGGTTACCAGCATCTGTCTGAGCCTGTGTGTGTGCGTGCAGGCACACGGGCACCAGGAGAAAACCACCATCATTKCCAAAGATGAACTGGAGCCAGGCTGGTGAAAAGAAATAAACCTAAATGAGGACGGTGAGTTATAGGGAAATGGTGGAAAAAAGTAGAAAAATTGATCACAAGGGCTTCTCTTAGGCAGCTGGTATAGCTGCCCCAGTGGTGAAAACCTAAAGGCTGTCCAAGCAGTGTATTTCATAAGTGAGATATTATGACTAAAATCACATCAAACAAAAAGGCATTTTATCATCTTCTGCTAGAACTCCAATGCTGATGCTAAAGTGCTTTTGCGCTGGAAGGGAAATTCAAAGTCTCTGCCTTGGTTACTCATGCAACAGCATGAGACAGGCTCAGGCTTCTCAGAAGGTGGACGATACTAGTGCTAAATCTATCCTCTGAAGGAACTCCTGAGGATCAATCACTGACCCACACTTCCTGATGGACAAGATTTTGTTTGTGAAGATCCCATGGTTACGGAGGAGCWCCCTGAAAAGCCGGTTTTGCAGTGCATCTTGCATCATAGCGGCCAAGTCCTGGACATACATCAAAGCCTTTACCTTATGAGTCCCAGCAGACATCAAGATGTGCTGCTTGCTCTGATCTGTGAGCAGCAGCTCTCCCTTCGCAGGGCAGGGTACCACACCTCACACCAACCCAGGGATGTGAACGGCATCGCAATGAACCAAGCAGTCTCTGTTCCTGGATTAAACATGGTCCTAGCTGTGAATAACAGTCTGCTCAGTGACTCGTCTGAGGCAAAAAGAAAAGCAGGCAGGTTTTCTACCAAATTATTTTTGAATGCCCCATGCTCTTTGTAGGACTGGTCTGCTGCAGCACAGTTACATGGAATTCATTAGCACATCTCTTCTGCTAATCCTCACTGGGTTTAACACAACATATGCATTGATTTTTCCTGCCCCCCTGGCCAGCTGTGTCAAGTCAGAAGCATGTGCTTTGGGACAGGCAGAATCCAGGAGCTCAGCCCTTGACAAATGAGAAATCAGGGCTCTGAAGGTTCACTTGGAGGTTCAGGTGAAGTAAATTTAAATTATGATTCAAAAGAAACATCCTACCTCTTGAGACCCTCTCTTGAGTACCTTTGCCACCTCCTTTTAAGTGCTGGGATCCACTATTGTTATCCCCAAGGAGCTGGTCGGATATGCCTGGTGTCACGCCCAAACCATGAAGAGCACTACAGAGCATACTCCAAATTTAAAACCCTCTTCCCTGTATATACACATACACACACACACACACACGAAAGACATCTTTAATGTTCATTAGACAGGACATCTACCCACCATCTCACAGAATCTCGAAGAATTGTAAGGTGGTTCAGCACAGTTCCTACCTCAGCAGCTGAAGGAGAAAAGCATTTTCCTTCTTTTGCTGGATGTTAAACTGAGCTCCATGCACACAGCTTTGGTACCAGAGCAGTCACCTAAGGAGATTCAGATTTAGCAGAACACCCCTCTAAACACCAAAAGACTTGGGACAGATTCAGTGGCTTTTCTGGTCTACCACCATGCACATACATGAGCCACTCCCTGAAGACAAAGGTGGGTCCCATCTGTCGTACATGGAAAACCAGGAGTCAAAACCATCAGAGCAATCGCAAACACGTCAGCATCACCTCGTTAAAATGCTGCCATTGCGGCACCGGTCACATGCTTCAACCATCTGAGCACAGCCAAAACACTTCATGATATCACGTTGGAAGCCACCTGTGTACACCCATCCTCCCCCAGCATCAGCAACGCTGTGCAAACGTGCAGTGAAGCTGTGCTGCAGTGCAGAGCACATGTGGCTAGAGCCACGGCTGAGAGCACGGAGACAYGAGAGGGAGAGAGTTGGCTAAAGAGATTGAAACCGAGGGATACCTGCTAGAGGTTTAGGAGCAGAAGGTAGGACATGAGCAACAGGAAGCCGACTTACCTCACCTTTCTGAGCCTGATCAGACTTGCACTGAGAGTAATGCAATTTATTTCTTCACCTCTTCAGTTGTTAAGTACCCAGTTGCATCCAAAATTGAGCGACAGCCCAGAATGCATACAAAACTACAGACTTACAAGTGTGGATACGTGGAGCTCTTTCACTTCCTGGAAAACTTTATTAATCTTACTACCTAGATCCCCAGCTGGTGCTGTAGCAATTCCTACCAACTGGGAATTTCATTCCCTACATAGAGAATTAGCCCACATGCCCTATACTGTCAGGTGTTGCTGCAATGATGGAGTATTTGTCTACTTTTTGTTTTCTGTATTAAAGTATTATCTAGAACAGTAATTTGGTCATGAAATTTTCACTAGAGCTGAGAAAATATGTTGTAATAAATCATATGCATAATGAATCACACTTCCCAGTTTGTAGATTTTCCCTAAATGTCTCTTTCTTTTTATGAACGTACTCATTTTTCAAAATGACCAGCTGTGTCATGTTGGGAGTAATTCTTTGCCCCACCTATCTTATGGAATAACTGCAAGAGGAATCCTTTGATATGAAATACAAGGCACAGGCCATATGTTTGCTCCACAGTAGTATTTTCAAACTTGAATTCTTAAAGTTAGGCATCTTCATCTATATTTAAGCATAAAAAAAAATCCTTGACAAAAGTGCTATCTATTTGCTGTTTGCATCAGTTTCAGGAAAGACAAAACATTTAGGAGAAAGATTTCTAAGAATAATATTTTAACATTTCCATGGATTTCAGCATCTCTTCAAATAACAGATGATTATTGTTATTATTACTGTTGTGAGGTTTTGGTAATCTCATAATATTTATGTCAAGTTATTTCCCACTGCCAGAATTTACATCTTCAATTTGGCCTAAAAATCATTAAATTCATCATCATCTGCTCAGCTTGCTAGGTTACCGTGTGCATACCCCTCGCAGGCCAGCTTGGCACTTGGTATGTGTGCTGATAGATAATCCAGGTTTTCAAATCCGACTCCCTCGTTATCATTACGTGACGTAGGCCTGTAAAGTTCAAGGTAAGGCCATTGTGTCTTAAGTCTATTTTTATTGTACAAAACAGTGGATGGAACTTAATTATTTTTTCCATCTGCCAACCATTTTGACTAATTGAACCCTTCGGAGCCAGGAGTCAAGGCTTCCCAATGTAAACCAGACCCTGGAACTCAGCATTAGCAGAATGTTGAAAAATCATGAAGGAATTTTTGGTTCTGAGGTTTGGTTCTGTTTTCCAGAGTCTGACTGGGATTCAGAAGAAACCCAAACCCCTCTCCTACATATACATTTTTTGGGTCTTTTTCAGTGTCTCAGATTTTCCAGGCACTAAAAGTTCCCATTACCTAAAAAATAAAAAATAAATAAAATAAAAACATTGAAGGATATAACTTAAAGCCACAGAAGTATGGAAATTCCCAGCAAAGGCGCAGACTTCCATTATTCTGGCATAAGCAGAACATGCTTGGGCAGCACTAAAAATGAAGCATAACTTAATACCAGAGGATTTTTGATAAGTTCTCTGTACTGAACGTCAGGCTGTTGACAATTCTGTAGTATGTTTTAATGCTATTCTTACTGGCATTTTTTCTCCTTAAGAGGGTGACTGGGTAGCCAATAAATTCTGTTGCATATTTAATTTGTTTGATGACTCCATGAAGAAGTCTCMAACTGCAGGAATGTTGCATTTCTGACCTTCACTCAGAAGGTACAAATCTTGGGGAACAGTGAATCCTGCAGCAGTGCAAGATCATAAAGGAATGGAAGGTATGAGGTATTATTTTTCAGCTGTGACTTGCTATACAGCCTACACATCTGATCAGGCCTGGGAACTCCACTTGAATTCTCCTGCTTGGTAAGGAAGCCTAAATGGGTGGCTTGTGCTTCTCAGTGGTTGCCTTCAGTATTCTAAATCTGCACTGATTTAGTTCTTTTCAGGACCTACTATCATTAAGGTGGCATCTCCATGCTGATGCCTACTGCCTCATTCATCTCAGCCTCTTCTATTGCCGTGTCTTTCCCCAGCAGTTCCCAACTTGCCACTAGCACCAGTGATTATGCCACTAGAGAGGCTGCATCCTTTATTTTTCATGTGGTTGGTGTCTGGCTATGAAGAAGTAGCAGATGCAATGACTTCTACCACCACATTCTTTCACTTTGACACAAAACTCATTTTACAGTATAGCCGTGATAGCTTGGAAATGCCATGCAGAAATCAGGGGATCTGTCTGAAATTCTACACTGCAGGCAAATGAAAACTTCTAATAGATCTAGGTCTTAGTTCCGCTAATTTCAATGGTTCATTTCTCTATTCTGGCAGTCAGGACCCATTAATGCAACAGAAGGAAAAGCATGTATAATGCATGTACAGCAACAGCACTCTAATCTGAAATTTCTTTCTTCTTTTAGGTTCTTATTTTTTTAAAATATATATATAATGAGTTACTGACAGTCCTTAACAATATCTTATACTAGACACTGTAATACCCTAAATAAATACTTCATTTCTGCTTTCCTGCAACTTCACTAGGATTACATCATGTCAGATTACTGTAAGTCTGCTTTAACCCAGTTTGAAAACACTAGTTATTCAAAGATCTTTACAATTCTTAATTTCATTCTTTCAAATACCTTTTCTTTTGCTTCTGTTATACATTTTTTCCAGGCTGTGAAGGCCAGAAAGTTGCTGAAGTCAGAGAAGTCTGCAAGGGAGGAAGCTGGGAAGGCAAGAAGGCTGTTCAACCGACAGCAGAGCTTCCTCCTTTCCTCCTCTGGCCGGCCAGCAGCAGCTCACTCCTTCAGCAGCTAACTTGCCTAATGCAACCTTTGGACTGTTTGATATGGTAACAAGCATAGTGGTGGCTTCTGTATGGTGTATTTGCATCTACAGAGAAGCACATGAGCACCATGAATTCAATTCACCCGGGCGCCTTACCACCCAGGAGATGTCATCTACTTTCGATCTACTCACTTGCTTCCAGATCACAGTCACCGAGCGAGAAGCAAAGGGTACCCTACCCTTAACTACCGAGTGCAGTCATTAACATGCACTCCCTACCATGAATTAAATTAGTTTAGATTCTACTGACTATGCAAATACACTCATGAAGCATAGCTCTATAGGGCTGCAAACTAACCCATTTGAAAAGCCCTTTGCTGCTTTTGTTTATCATTTCAGATGATGAACAGCTACCTTCCTAAATTACCCAGGAAAAGAAATCTTAAACATTCAGCAAATAATAAAAATTGTTTTAATGATATATAAAAACTCACAAAGCTCAGCATGTTCTGCTGAGAATTATTAATAAAGGAAGATGGTGATGCCTATGATTTTACCTTCCCTTTTGTTAACACGCTTTTTCGTCTGTAATCCACATAGTTGAACAGAACATAGGTCCCTTATTATAATTTTTTTTAAATGCTGAAATTTTGTTTTTTATTGTCTTTCATATTTTGCCTAATCCTGTGCTAAAGTATTCCAAAAAGCTGAAGGAATTTAGCTCCTAATCCCTGTGAAAATCTAGACCATAATGATGACATTAATTATTGTTGCCTTTGACTTTCCTTCCTTGGTAAATATCAGCTTAAAACCTAGCTGTTAAAATAGCCTTCCTGTGGTAGGAAGAACCTTATCTTGTACTTTCGTGTCCCTGTAACATCTGCATGCGGTGTGCTGAACTTTGCTGTTGCCCTCAATTAAAAGCAAAACAAAAAAACCTTGATAATATTTTGCTGGAAAAGGACCTAAACAATATCCTGCTTATTACAGAAAACTAACACATCATGTTCCTTTAGCACAGAGAAAAGGATGCAGAATCTGTGAGGCACAATAAAGCGTCTGAAGCACCCTTCCCCTATCTCTGCCTTCTGATCCCCAGCCCCGTGGCCCAGACCCTTCGCCGTGCTCCGAGCACTTGTTTCCTGCTCTGTTATCCAAATGGGAGATACTGCTATCTCCTTCAATTTCCAAAAATTTCTGGCAATCCTGCCATGTCTATTYTGAAACGTACATTTGGAAATACTCTCCCATTCTTTTTCACTCTTAAAATGTATTTTAATGACTCAATTATAAAGAATAATAAAGAAAAGTGTCTTACTGATGTAAGAGTTTTTAAACTGAAGATTTAGTTGCGTCTGTCTATGTGATTTTTAGATCATCTGGGAATTTTCTCCTCTTGCTATCTGTTTCAAGTTCTCCTGACCTGTCCAAATCTCACTGAAGTCAGTTGACAGAGCTAATTGAAGAAATAGGTTTATATAACCCCGTTCCAGCACCCAAACTCTACTCAAAGAATGAGATTTCTGAGARCTAGTATCAAATTGTAGCTTGTCTAAAAATACATACATGAGAGAAGAAGCTGATCCTTTCAACCTAAGAAAACAGTGCTTTCTCTGGGCCTGAATAGAGCCACAATTACATCATTTGTGTACGCAGAGTCCGCTTTGCCCGAATGAGCAGGGCACGTAGGGACTGCGCTCTCGCTTGCTTGCTAATCCCTCCCGCAGCAGTACAGAGAGATGTGCAGTCAGCCAGGCTSCTGGGAATGGGACGCCGTGAGCACGCGTGAGACAACGTAACACACAGGTTGGACTGATACTGGGACAAACAAGCAACAAGATACAACATATGTTGAAGTTTCTAGAGAAGGAAGTTAAAAAGCAGGCAGAAACCTGTTTCACTTGCATTCCTGCATTTAAATGCAGTCAGCTGGCTGTTAATAGTCATACAATTTGCAGGCAAAAATGCACTASAAAGAGCACGTGAGCACAAGTGGAGTGGATGCTGAAGATTTAAGAACCGCGGAGCAAGTTACAGGATCCCCGCTGGCCTCTAGGTTCAGAGCAGTGGGTATTTTCCCAGCGGAGCATCTGCGGAGAGGCAGCTAAGGAGTTAGATCACGGAATCACTCTTCATCTGAAAATGGGTGTTGGCTCCTGTCAAAAGCTGTCTCGGTCTCTCCCCRAGAAAACTATTGCCAATACTTCTATGCGACTTGGCATGATCTGCTGTCTCTTTTCCAGAAAAAGCTGCTGCCCTATCTCCACCCTTCTATGTGATAGYGGAGACTTAGGAACTGCATGTAGACCTCAGCGACAGACTTAGGGTGAAGAGATTTGTTTGGTATCTAGATGGGGACAATATAAAGCACTGGAAACATATGGCATTAAATGCAATAAATGTATTGCTTTTCTGAAAAAAAAAAGCAGAAAGCATCTGAGAATTTTTTATTCAAATCTTGAAAAATAAAGAATGTGCTGTTTTAAATGATTTATAAAAAAATGAAATATCTGAAAATTTGAGGGATCAGCCATTGCTTGAAGTCATAATCTCAGATGTCCAGCATTTCTCAGAGAAATATTAGACCCCAGTGAAGGACAACAAGGAGTCCCATTCAGAAAGGTTTGTCATGGAAAGAGTCATTTCTGTCTGAATTTCAGAGTTCTTGATAGTGACTCTGGAGAAATCCTGCAAGTATTTTTACAATTACTAAATACAGTAGAATCTTCAAAAAGATTTTTCAAATTCCTTAATTATTTGCGAATAAATGACATTTAGCTGCATATCACTTAACTTTATAATCCTCTTAAAAACATTTGGTCTTGATTTGGCAACACTATTTTCCATATGATGCTACTCTGTAATTCTGTATCAGATAATTGCATAATTTATTTGCCTTGCATATTGAACTGAGACCTGAATGCTGCTCTCCCAGCCCAATTACTCCAGACTTATGAAAAGTGAGTCAGAATATCACGCTTGAAAACCAAAACCAAGGAGAATAAAAAACAACAGGCATTTCTATATATATTTTAAAAGAATATACAATGATCAGTGCAGAGCTTCAATTTATATGCTCATAAAACACTGTCTTGTTGCTATAAACAAGACAAGAATATGATAGGCAGCCAAAGTATTTTTTTTAAGTGATAGCCAGAAGAAGGTAGAGCCTCACCACTGAATAACGTAAGTTATCTAGAAATACTCTTTGCACCCACTTGTGCCATATTGCATCAGGTCCCTTTCATTCCCGTGAGGTGGAAGCGAAGCCAATGGGAATCCTGCTCCCAGTTTACGTGACTGGGCACCACACCTGGGACCTGCCAAGCATTTACTGCCATTGCTATTTTATCCCTATCACTCAAACAACATTAGGACCTTTTGGAATTAACTTCAGAAAACGTTTCATTCAAGCACTGAGTGGTACCATCACCACTTAATTATATCTTTCATTTTACACCCACAATTAGTATTACTCATAAAGGAAACCCTTTAGTTGCCTGTCTGCAGTCAGGTAGTTTCATTAGCATCATTCGTCCACCTGATTGACAGCTGATGCAACTATTCTGGAGAGTAAAAGAGCATCTGCACAGTTGGAGGCCACCTTAGCTGTCCTGGATACTTCTTCAATCAGGTTTTTTAACTCTGTGTGATGYAGAAGTCACATCCCACTGTGCTCCAACCCAGAAGAATTCTTTTATAATGTTTAAATGGTCAGGTTTTAGACCATCTAAATATGCGAGAAGTTACTAGTTTTATGCCCTGCTAGAAAAATATTCACAATCAGTTTTGTGAAAGAAAAAGGAAACCAGAAGATGAGCTCGCTGACTCACAGGTTAAAYACATACATGCATCAATATCAGCGTGAGCACAGAGACCAAAAAAAACTCTACATATCTGAGCTATCCATGTTGAGACTTCTTTTTACTACATCTGAGAGGACTGCTTCTCCCAGGTGAAATAAAGTAGGTGCCTCCAGATATTCTGCAGGCCCTCCTACCTCCACCTGGAAAAAAAACGCATCTTGGCTCTGTCCTCCAGAGGCATATAGAGGTTCAAGACATGGAAAAACAACCCAAGTATGTGTTTGCCTTGGAAATCAACTGGACCTAAACATATGCTTTAAATTAAAGATGAGCCTCTGCAATTTCCTGAATGAGGAAGGATTTAACATGCATTTACACCCTTTCTGAATAGAGACAAGAGGAAATTTAGAGGGGCTTGGTATCACTTATRTTCCACTTGCATAAATTGGAATTAGGCAGTGTGATGTTATTGGAAATCCTTTTAAGGGCGAACACACTTCTGGACAGACTTTCACGATCATCTGTGCAAGGAACTCTCGGTCCATGTAAACAGGAAACCAGATTTGCTTTGTCATGAAAGTCAATTCCCCCATGCCAAAGGGTGATTCATTTCATGACAAAACAAAATTTGTTTTAGGCAAAGGCTGAAAGAGCTTAGTGGTCAGGAGTTGTCATATTAAATTGCTTTAAATTGACTTAAAATCTGGAAACCTCTTTCCAGTAGACTGTCATCTTCAGGAGGTAGACTATTAAATAAAACTTGAACGGTGAATATGACAGAATGAGCGCTCTCCAAATTCCCCATCAAAGCATAGTGCCACTACTAGAAACATCACCATTATGGAACCAGGTTTAACTACTAAAAGTTACCAACATTAAAAAAAAAAAAAAAAAAAAAAGAGAGAGAAAACCTATCCATTAGGTAGTAAGGAGCAGCCTATAAGAAGGCAAAGTGAACTTCACTTCCTCCCAGAGTGAAAACTGAGCGAAAATCACTCAGACTCCAAACAAAGACAAACTCAACCCCTCGGCTGGTACAAACCTACTGAAGTCCATGAGCACTTGCAGAAGCTAAGGACCCGACCCCTTTTGTTTAGGATAGTATTTGTGGGAAGAAATAACACTGGTTTACTATATGAGAGGATATAGTACACTGTAAATCGCTAACGGTAAGCCAGTCACTATATTCTTCCTACAGAACAGTATCAYAGGGGAGTTGAAGGAAAGGGAAGGAACTAAGTATAGTATAATAGTAAAATATAGCGTAATTTCTGCCTTTACTCTGGGTGCGTTTATTCACTCTGCTTAGATAGCTACAAATGCATTAGGTGCAGGTTTCAATCGCGGTGAGGACGAACGGAAGGAAACGGGGCACGTGGCACTGCTGTGGAAAGCGCCGGGGTCAGAACCCGCCGCCAGCCCGCACRTCCCCTCGAACTTCTCGCACACAGCGCGGTGCCAGTGCACCCCTGAACTGCACCTCTTACACTGGGTGACTTGTTGGTCTGCTAGGTCCTCTACCTCTGAAAGTTTTGCACAATAAAATTTGTGCGAAAGCCGCTGTGCAGCACAAGGTCCCAGTCCTGGSGGTACGGTGCCAGCAGAAGTGGAAGCAGCTTTTCCCTCCGAGCCCTGGTAGCTCTTGCGGGGCTGCCGCACCGGTACGCGGACACTGCTGCTGGCACGGGGCTGCTCAGCTCCGCTCAGCACAGCCAGCGCTGCTCAAGCACAGCGCAGAAGGCCACCCTTGAGCTCTGGAGACTTACACCAGCAAAGCATCCGGCCTTTAGAAAGTCTGTAGGTTAGAGTAGCTGGTTGTCTCCGCTGACCTTCTTCCTAAGACCAGCTTTCTCTTTGTCTTCCGAACAGCGAGGATTCCCAAAGCACTGAAGGAGCTCCACAATTCCTGCTCAGCCCACAAGGCTTGCCTTTCCTTATTTACACTACATACCTACCCGAGAAATTCAAAGAAGTGAAAGTTTGCAGCAGATTCTAGAGCTTCTAAAATACCATTTGTGATCATAAAAATCAAGAGCATCCTCATTTTTAAATAACACCRGTGTCTTCTTCAAAATTATGATCGTTATATTTGGATTTTCTAAGTTTGCTGCAAATGGAAGTGAATTGGACAACATGCACGATCATAACTGCTTTCTGCGTGAAGAGTTCTTTTTCAGGCTGGGCTGGCTGCTGCTGTTTTAATCAGAAGGTTGTCTATTTGTATGTTAATAGTTCCATCCTGGTTTATTAGGCTTGTTGATGGAAAAGCAAAAATCAGATGCTTTACTATTTTCAAGCTTCACTATTAATCTATGATTTTTTTCTTGTGCCAATGCTGAACCATTTCAGCATCCTCTGCCTTAAAYCCTCTTAATGAAAGCATGAAGAATGACAAAATACTTCCTTTCATAAAGCAGAAGGCTGTGCCAATTCACTTTCAACATGCTCATTCAGTGGAACTGAGGTAAATATGTTGCTCCACAGGTGCTTTTCCTTGCAATAACATACTCCCTAGTAATCCATTAAATTCATCTCATGCTCTGTTTAGTGCCTGCTCTGTAACTGCCTAGCTGGTTAAGGTCATTGCGATAATAGGAACAGGTTAAGCAGCACGGGTATGTCGAACTCTGACATCCATCCACTGCAGCCACAACACGGGTGAGAAATGATGGGCAGCGCTGGATGCGTAACATCTACTCAGACTGACATGATCTTTTCCCCTCTGCAGCTCCTCAAAAGCAGAGACTTTCGGGATTAGGTAAACGCCATCAGACCGGCATCTCGGGACTCCTTAAAATAATTTAGTGCATTTAGAAACAGGAGATCATTAAAAGGAAGCTTGTCTATTTTCTTGCATTTACCGAATGAGCTCAAATGACCAAGGGTGAACAGGCTGACAGCCCCGGGGGCCAGGCTGGGTCCGCTGCCCTGGTACCTCTGCTAGCAAACCCAGAAGTATCGCAGGTATTTCTCATGCCATTTGTGGCTGGCGAGTGCCCATGGAGGCACCTGAAAGCCATCACGGCTTCAGTCCTAGCACAGTATCTTCCCACAACGGGGTTTGGAAACAGCCTCCGTATAACCCCTAGATGATAACCTCTTTCATTACAGAGTTCCTGTTAAATACAGACAAATAATTGCCGGTTAGCAAGTCTCTATTAAATTCCGCCCAAATTCAGCCCCAGCAATCCCTTCCAAAAGCCTGATGGGTTTTATTTTATTATTTCCTTTGCAGGGCGTTGGGAAGCGTAATCACTGGTAACTAATCAAACTTCTTTCAAATACTCACAAATATATAAAGGGAACGAAATGATTAATTATTGGGCTAAGCCATTTCAAATGAGACCTCATCTAAATGTGCAGATTTATTTCCAGAGCAAGCTGGGTGTAAATTTAGCTAGTTTTTGAAGCTCTCAATCTAAAGCATGCCTGGATTGGAGGTTGGGATGGGTTATGGGTGGCTGTGTAACCTCTCCCAGACATGCATCAAAGCACAGCAAYAGAAAACAGACTGCAATTCTACAAAATAATTTTCTAGATAAAGTGTTAGCCAGGGTTAATAAGTGCTCCCATTAGGTATTGTTTAATTATAGGAAGGATTAGGTTGGGACATTAAACTGAGAGGATTTAGTCTGTTCAACRTTTTTAAAATTTCAGTATTTAAATGAGCATTTTATTTTTTCATATAAATGTTTAATTTGAGAAATCAAAAAATAGTGTTTTGTCAAGTCTCCCTGCTTGTCTTTATTTTGTTCTTGTGGGCTCTAATTGGTCCCTTGACTCTCAGTTTTGTCCCTTGATTTCTTCTAACATTTCTACCTACTTTACTTCAGGGTAGAGCTTTAAGCAGTAAAGAAAACTGAACCGTCTTTGGTTTCCCTCTTGCAGTCCTCAAAAATACCTGGAATTTGCAAAAATCTTGCCACAGAAACTTTAATTCAGCACCATTACCCCAATTTATTGCAGCAGCAACAATCATTAGATAATCTCTAGCAGTCTCATCTCTTTGTAATGTCACAAGCTCATCTCATCCCTGTTACGCTCATGTGAAAAGGGATATGGCATAAATAAAATCATCTTGTCTGTCCAAACCTAAGCCTATAAAACTAAAATTTCTGTCTCCAGAGAGATGCAGCATTTCTCATATTCAGAAACACATAATTAGAAATGAGTTAACGGTTAACGTACATGCTGAATATTATTCTGTTACCAGGCACAAAATTAATTTTTGAGATTCAGTTTTACACCAAGTGACATCCATGCCTCTCCYGACACCAAATAAATTTAACAAAATAAGTATCAATAGGTCCCACCAAAGCCCCAGTTAAGGAATTAATGCAGAACGTAAATGGAAAAGCCGCACTGTGCAAAGCGGCTTGCACACGTCGTACACGTGGGTTCTGCAGTTGCATTTTCCTGTAGTGAAACTGTCAGCAGCCAAATCATTGCAAAAACTTGCTTTTCACCTCCAGCAAACATTCACGGAAAGCATCTCCCCGACGCCGCGCGGGGTTAGCGCCTGCAGCGGAAGCCGAGGGTGTGCTGAGGGGCGCCGCCGCCCCCAGGGCTGCGAGCCCCCGCGGAGGAACGTCCTGCCCCTCGCTGCGTCTGCACCGAGCCGGCGTTCGGTTCTCTGGGGTATTTTTTTTTTTGGGGGGGGGGGGCACATTTAACTAACAGCCCAATATTTAAAATTTTTCCCCAAGGTAACTGACAGAACACGGTTCTAATGTTGTTTAACAGTTTTAATGACAGCAGCTGAAAGATACAATAAAAAAAAAAAAAATCTAAGCCAAACATTTTTTGACAAATGACACGGTTCCCAAATCTGCTGTTCCATGTCTCTCTATTTCTGTAAAAACCCTCATTCAGGCTGTAGATCACAGAAGAGGAATGAAGCCTTGGAAGGAGATACAATGACTACTTAATATTGTGTGGGATTATATGCAGTGGCCTGTGGCAATTCYTTATGTCTCTCTGGGTAGYGATGCTTCTCCAGCATYWTTTTTTTTTTCTTTTTTTTGCCATCACACAATTCCATTGTGAAATAATCTTTTCATGAAGGAGGAAGAAAGAGCTGGTTACACCCTGCAGTGTTTTGGGGAAGACTAAGAAGCATAGTTTGCAGGGAGTATGTGTGAAATATGACATTTCATTATGTGTAATTATTTTTTAAACAGTAATGTCCATGTTGAAATGAGTTTCTTATTTTTGGAATGCACGGGGAGTGGCTGGGGAGGGGAGTCTTGTTTTTTCCCTGTTAATAAACTCAAGTCATTCTTATGCTAAAGTAATTTCTCAACAAAACAAATTTCTCTCCATCTGGGTAATGGCACACCCAAATATGATTACATTAGAGGGGATGTTAAATTAAATTTCAAGGTAGGAGCATTATTAACCTAATGCATTTGTCTTTATTATCACTGGATCTGAAACAATAAAAGGCTAGAACTGGCTTTTAAACAGCTGTACAGTCCTTTCTTCTCACAGCGACGTGGGTTTGATCTGAAAAGCTCTGCAATCGATGTGTTTTGGGCCAGGCCCCAAACGTAAATACAAACTGTCTGAAAAGGTGGAGCAGCGACGGCTACATCCATCCCACAAAGACAGGGGAGTTGCGTAAGATTAATTTGTTTTGGATTCTTTCTGAACTTAAATGAGAAACACGAGATGCAGATCTGGGAGGTTTGTAAGGCACACTGCTAAGGCAGAGCCCTGGGGAGAGGCAGGCCATACRCAACCGCTACGATCAGAAACGCACATTCTCCAGAGTTACAGCAAACCACGCCGTCACCTTGGAAAATCAGAAGTCCACGTTTCTGAAGAACTGTAGGAACAGCAGGGAGCTGCTAACTGTTGCCCACCGCCTTATTTCAAACAGGGGTGTCTGCACGCACATGCAGAGCTCCSGGGTGCCCAAGAGGCTTGTGCTCCTCTGCCTTCCGCGTCCACAGACATTCGCGCTGTTTGGAATGGAAAAACAATTCTGCTTAAACTCATACCTAATGAAACACAGTAAGTAAATAAGGACTGCAAGAATCCCTCCTGAGCACTGGTTTTCAATCAATCACGTGCAAGACTTCCAACTATCTCTGCTTATAAAACGAATGCGATCGGAATTTGTCATCGCAGCATTATTTGTCCGCTTTTTCTTGGGGAACCTGACAGCTACCAGCTGATTACATTTGATCCGGCACGCGACGCGGATCGCAGCAACTTCTCAGCACAACAGCAAACAAAATCACCCCGTGCAGCACCCCGAGTAACGTCATTACAAACCGCTACAGCGCAAAACAGCCCGGCTTTCGACAAAGCAGCAACTTCGCTAAGTGTGCCGATTTCTCAGTTTTCTGCCCCTCAAGGAGCAGCAGGCYGGAGGCTGCTCGGCCCCGGCGCTTGCCGAGCGCAGCGGGAGGAGGCACCCGGCCGCCCCGGAGGCACCCGGCCCCCCCGGCTCGAAGGGCCCCCGCTGGAGCCGGCGCCGAGGAGGGCTGCACGGGCTCCCGGCCCCCCGAGAGCCGGCCGCAGGCGGCGCCCAAGGCAGCGGGGCTGGGGCTTGCCAGGAGATCACAGGGGCGCCTCCTGCGCCGCTCTCTACGCGGGCTCTTCCTCTGCCACCACGACGAGGGGACAGGACTATCCGACGCAGCCTTTCTGGGATTAGCTTAGATTGCGTTCAAAACATTTTACCCTAGTGCAACTGTGCGTGTGCAAACGCACGCTTCTGACGCCGGGTGCCCACACAAACGTATAGTTTTTTAGGTAACAAGTACGTTCCACTTAATAGTACGCTCTCTGTGAAAGCCTTCCTGCACAGAAGTGGGTATTGCATTTCAGAAAGGGTATCCATTGCCACGCAGAAACAATTTAATCTTCACAGCATATTCCCTCAGTAACTGCCTGTGCATGAGATTTCCAAATGCTCAGACATAATTCTCCCACTGGAGAGTACAGGCTGATTATGACAAACTGTCAATTTTATTAGCCACACAGATGTTAGAGATATATGTGAAATTCAACCATAATTCTTCCCATGATGTGCACAGCGGAGCTGCTGCAAACGGCGTCTTTCCCCTACACAACCTCGGAGCTTAGAGGCTTCCTGCCACTCAGCCACCATGTGGCCTGCAAGCTAAGACGATCCTAAACGGAGAAGTATTAACAGGATTAAAAATGACACTATTGAGCCAGTGGGTAATTGCAACCACACAGTCCTGACTGCTGCTGAAAGCTGAAGCAAAGTGCCGGAAGGAGACTGCTGCCTCGCGACCGTGCTGCGTACGGGACTTCTCCCACCAGGTGCACAAAGCCGACCCGCAGGCAGCCGCGCGCGTATCATAGCTGTCCTCCCCCTACGGACACCTCCGCCGTTCGGCACTACGTCGTCAAGCCTGGCTGCGCCTCTAAAGCTGGCAGGGGGCACAGCTGAGCCACGCGGCCGCTCTTGCTCTCCTGCTGCCACCAAGGTCCTCTCCAAGCTCATCTCTATATTTACTGTGGGGCCATCACGCCCCAAATCTAGCTGAGCAGTGCTGGMTGCAAAATGCACTGTTAAAGGGCTGCAAGAAATATTTGCATCAAGATGATTTAGCCAGAGCCTTATCTGGCTCCCAGCGTACGCCCTCAGCGGCTTAGCAAACAGAAGGAAAGCAACGGGTGCAACCTAAAGGAAAGGATGAAGCCTACGGGGGGTTGTAGGTTTAAACCCCTATGGAAATGCAACTCTAGGATGCCGGACGGAAACTAAAAAGGGGGTTTATTGCGGACAAGCAGGTCCAGGAGTGAGGAGACCTGGGCGGACTCAGCCCTTAASCCCTCTGCACCTCAGTCTCCCCATCTGTAAAAGGCTCCAGGTTTAATAACCCAGAGAGCACCACGGGCCCTGTGTGAAAGGTGAAAGTAATTAGTAACTGTGAAGAACAGAGAAACTGTTGGCTGAAAGAATCACACAAATGCAAAGTTATTACGGGCACCAGTTACCATAGCGATTGGTGTCTTAGAAATGCTAATAATAGTAAAATAAATAATACAGGCCAGGCAGGAAGAGCCCCTCGAGATGAATGGGAGCTGCTCCCCTCCTGCGGGACTGYGTGTACTGCTTTCTCAGCGCTCCTAGCCCTGCGCTGGCTCCGGCTCAGCAGCCTCCCGGGGTAACACACTGTGCCGGTGCGAGMGCGCTAGGTCAGCCAAGTGAGAGCGGAACTTTTAAGTGCTTTATTATTTTCAGGAGTCGTAAGAGAAAACGAAACCCCCACAACTGCAAATAATTGAACGCGTCAATAATATTTTGACTTGTTCATGTTTTGCAAGGTTTGCTATAGCCCTGTTAAGTACTTTATTGCTGTCCCTCCAGCGATGTTAATTAAGTTCACCATAGGCTCATAAGTTCTTTTTTTCCCTTCTTTTTCTTTCCTCCCCACTCTTTTTATTTTTTTAAACGAGCAAGCAGCTTTCTCAAGTATTATGCCTAGCAATGAGAGCTGTAATACAGTAGAAGGCACCTAGACAAAGGCAGATTAAAAGGAATAAAGATGAGGCGCCCTTCGGTGTGATGGTCAACGCCTCTCCACAAATAGCTTTTCCAACAATACTAGCTGAGGGCTCGTGAAAGTCTGAAGAAAGCATTAAGGAGGAATGCCAGTCCTTAGCCTTGGACCACTTCTATTTTAGAATTTGTGTTAGCCACGTGCAAACGGATATTCACTGCAGAACATCTTTGGTAGGYGTTTCATGGCTTTCCCATGTGGTTTTACAGGACTCAGTGGCTTGCATGATGCCTCTAAGTGGCACAAAAGGCCARTTCCATGGCACAGGGCAGACAGAGAGGATCTAGCTGGTGCTCCTCGCCGGTTCAAAGCGAGGGATGCCCTGGGGACTGCAGCAGCCCTCTGTGCTGCCACAACACTGCTGCGTTAGCAGGCTTCATCTCTGCAGAAGACCATTTGCAGGGGTTCAGAAAGACTAGCAAAAGATGAGAAACCTCCCACTGCTTCACTGYTCCTCTAGCATCTCCTTGCTTCTATCCTGCCCCTTCTGGTCCCATTCATTAAGCATCTCCCACCTCTCTCCCAAGCCAGGTACCCACATGCATTTCTGCACACAGGCCAGCTTTCTTGCTCTTATTCTTCTTTTCTATTTATAATGCTTTCAGCAACAGAGGAATCACATGAGGACAAGCTTAGTAAGGAGAACAGAGTGAACAGCAGGCCAGGAGAAAGACCTCTACATGCTCTCTCCTCTGTGTGTGCCTCCCGCTGCCAAAGAAAGCACCGTGATGTTTATTCTGCTTTGTCTCCCAACAAATTCCCTGCACCACCCCCTCTGCCATCTCACTGACCAAGAGCGATGGGCCTCATGCTTCTCAGTAAAGCTGAGAAGTTYACAGGAGTCAGGAGGACCCAAGGGAGGTTTAACTACCAGCAGGATGGGTTCTTCTTTCTATTATGCCTGCGCAAATCCAACTGTGACCTTATACAGGAGAATTTAGGCTGTTACTTTCGTTGTCAGMCAGAGCTGTTGTTAAGATTTTAAGTAGGTATTTGTATCTTGCACTTAGCTGTCTACCTTGAGCAATTCAGAACAACGGAAATATCACTTTGCCATAAACAGGGACATGAAATCCCTCAAAATGAGTTGCCTAGCGCTTCTTAACCAGGAAAGCTCTTACCGTCTTAGAAAGCCTTTGCTATACAACCAATTGTCCTTCCTTGATGAGGGCATTCGTTGCTCTCACTGCACTTTGTATTTCCACTAAACTGGAAGAGCATTTTTTGTGCAGTACTGATCAGAGTAGGAATAAAATTTTGTGGCAAACTTTGGTCAGGAACACAGTCTTTATGTCTGGGTTTTGCTCATTAATGGCTGCTCAATGTTCAGATTTCACCTTTCATTTCAGACTCGCTCYAAAACTCCTGCCATATATGCAGCTGATCCATTAGGCCAATACATTATTTTAAATACAAAGAAGCACAATTTCAGCTGCTGAGAATTGTACTTATGGAACCATAAGTAATGCTGGGCAAGATTGTCTCTGAGCCCATCCCTGCTCTTCGTGATTTCTTTGCTTGCATGCTGTGGAAGGACGCTCGGAGGGACCACCTTCTGTACCTAGCTGGACTTAAGATGACATAATCATTCTGGGTCACAGTGTAGGGAGGAAAAAAAATCTGTTGGCGCCTGYGTTTCCACTCTAACAATTCAGGCATAACTTGACCCTGTGCAGTGCCCTTCCTGACCCCAGGGCATATCATTCAAACCATCTTGATCAATCTCTTTTCAGTCTGACACTAACTAGATACACTATCTGTTGGTCAAAGATGCTGCAGAAGAATTGTTTTAGTTCTTGGAACAGTCCAACCTAATGGAAAGTACCAGTGACCTCCCCCATCTACCAGCTTAACCCTGAGTCAACGTGTGTGTTTAAGTAGGACTCTTGGCCACTGTGTGATGAAACAACACAAAGAAGAGAGATGAGTCAAGTAAGATGCTCACGTTGCAGGCTGGTCTGGGAAACAGGAAAAAAAAAACGGAAGTGGAAGTGGTTGGTTGGGAAGATGAGGCAGTCAATTTTTCTATGACTCAAGCATACAAATCAATCAGCAATAAGAAACAGAACATCAGAGAGGAGGGAAAAAGGAAGGAGAAAGTTTCTACTGTTTACAAGCAAGGAAGATGTAAAAGCAGAAGTAAGGAAAAGGCCTGATAGTGTGGACGAAATAGGATGGGAAAGGCAAAGACCACATAAAACCTCCGATTTCCACAACTGTTGAGCTTGGAATTAAATTAGTTTCTCAGATACTCAGGAAGCTCTTACGACAGAAATACCTGTTTTGAGATATAAATGAATCAGTGGACTGTTGAGAAGCTAGCATAAGAAAGGTGACGTTGCACACAGGAAGCCTCCACATCGGTACAATAAGCCAAGCAATGAATAAGCAGGAAGAAATTGTGCTCTATTTGAGCAACAGTTTTCTCTATCTAGATAAGTTTTGAAGAGGCTGACATGTGATCAACGACAGTCATCTCCCAACCTCTGAACGCTTCTCTGTGGGTATGACTGTACAAACCAGCGTACCTACTACTTATCTGCATGTCATGGTTCTGAGGAACAGGAGACTGCCGGGGCAGAGGAACAGACCAAAAAACAGATGATGCTGCTGGGAGAAATTCCATAGCTGAGAAAACTCCACTACTGACAACTAAAAGAGAATGAAAATTGGGCAGTCAGCCAACATTTTTTTCTTTCGGGATTAAAGGATTCCTCCCTTAGATGTGAATACTCATACAACCTCAACTTATACTTGTATTAAATATTTTTCCCCCATACGTTTGACTGAAGAAGAGTTCAGTGGCTGAGCATTTCTTGAGACACACATCAGAGGCCCTTTCCTCAAAGAGCAGACACATTCTGAGGTCTATTGCTCTGCTTCTCCAACACATATGACATCTAAACCAAACAATCATGTCCCTTCTTCCTCCTGCAGCAATCTTCTATACACTGTATTTGGGATCTTTCCAGCAGAATTAAGCAGTTTGGCCTACTGCCATGTCCAATTATGTCAGACAGAATTATCCCCTTTCTGTCCCTTCTGTTTGTGGCCTGGTTGTTTTAGGAATATAAAACGTATCATATGATTACATAATATTACAGTAGTATTTTCCTACAGGAGTAAGTAAGGAATACAGAAACAGGCTGTAATTTTCATTAGCAGTTACGTCTGCTGTTGCTATATAAATGGTTTCTCTTTCCCAGGCCATTGCATCCCATTGCAAAGAAAACACAATCCTACCCTTGAGACTACAACATCAGTTTCCATGGGAATCTGCTCTGATTGCTCCCTGCTAGGATTTCAAAGGCACAGCCTCTTACGAGCGCTAGTCATATATGAGCAAATCCAGGTGTGAGTGCTTTGCTCACGCAGACTCCAGAAATCCACAAAGGTGTTCACTGAAAAAGCTGGTCCACCAACTTGCTCGGTACCTCTGAAGAATCTTTCCATGCTTAACCCCAGTCTTCCCTGCCTGTTGTCTCCTCTCAGCTCACCATTGATTTTAACCACATTCTTCGACAATGCTCTGACTCATTTATTGTTGCTGCTCTTCGCTTCCATATCTGTACGAGAATGTGTCACCAAATACAAAACGTATTGGGTTAAATAATTCAACAATAATAACAATCAAGAGCTTCGAGTTTGACAGGCTATGCACATGGAGCACTAYGATACCAGTTAAGTGCACAACTCCCACCACCTTCCAGAGCCACACACCTTTTATCACTTCATCTGAAAGATTCCGTGCTCAGAGCCATCAGTCCTAGGTCACAAAGCTGTCCCACCTTCTCAATCCATTACAATAGTTAATCTATTCAGAAAATAAGCAAGCTTCTCATAAAAGATAAGTCTAGAATTTGACAAGATTCAAATAAAAAGAAGCCATTTGAGTAGAGCATGGGGATCTCTCCCTTTATCTCAGAAAAATCAAAGAAAGTATAAATCTTCGATGCTTCAGAATATACGCTACTTACAGCTTGGCAGAAAATAGGAAGAAACTTCCACAAAGCTACACAAGTTCACAACAGTCCATCAAAGAAGTTTCTGTGATATTCTCAGTCCTGGCCAGTGTGGGAGGTAACTTAAACATCCTACTTGGTAGGCCATTGCTAGATCTAAGATGTCAGGGTCACAGTTTTCATCCCTACCTTGGATTTCTTCCTCCTGAGCTAAGTAGCACATGACTTTAAAGTGAAGGAGCTTTTTCTAAGTACCAGAGACTTCTACACCAATTAATCATAACCCAAGACAAAATTGTTAATAAGAAACTATGTAATAGGAGGGTAGACACTGCAAATCAAAAAAAATGGCATACTGAAAACATAAACCTACGCCTACTGTGTGCTTCAGCTACTTCTTGTAAGGTAAAGAGACCCTAGAAGTACCTTAAACTTTTAGTAGTCCAAGTTCAGGCCTATAAGAGTGTTAGAATTATGTTTGCGATGAACAAAGAACAAATACGTGATTGTYGCTCACTTCCTTAATGACTACTCTGCAAGTGACTAGTTATCTGATGAACATATAGATAACATAACTAATGAATTTGAAAAGAATGACATAAAATAATCTAAACCTTCCCTAATGATGCCAGAGTGCAAATTCCATGGTTATTTATTTATCATCCACAGCTAATTATTTTGTCCATTTCATGAGAATTTTTTTTAAGTTCCAGTATACAATACCTGCTTGAAAAACATCCAGCATTGCGAAAGAACTATATTATTGACAGTTGTCAAAYAATATCTGGGAACATACCTGCAACCAAAGCTATTGCTTTGGTTTAGAAAAGCAGTATTGGACAGCCCACATTGTTAAGTTAGTAGGARCCTCACCAATGAAGGGCTGCCCTGTTTGCATATATAATTTCAAACTGTATGGAAATGGGATGTGTGCTCCCTGGAAAGATGAAGGTTCTGCCCTTCTGCTAAAGGGAATGCTGTTTCATGTTCATTGCTAGTATTTTTTAAGGCYGACTGTTGAACAGCTATACTTTACTCTGCAGCATGCACAGCAAAATTTCCACTAACAACTTACTTACGTAGTCCAGTATGTTTTTTTGACCAGAGATATTAGCAGTACGGAGTGTTTTACAGATGTGATTTAGTAGTGCTTGTTCCCTTCCAATCCATAGGAGAAAACTGCAATCATTGTTTGTAATAGCTCACAGTAATATGGATACTGCTTTCATTTAGAGCGATGCTATTTATACATATTCCTATCTGGAGTTACTGGGATTCAAGCATGTGACTACYATTAACATTAACGGGAGTTATATATTTAACATCTCTCTGCACATTGTGATGAGAGTATACCCCGTGGAATCCGATTAATTTGAAGAACATTACAAACATTTGGGAACATTCGTGTTGTACAATTTCACTGGCATATGGATTTGTCCTCAATAAAGCTTGCTAGTATCGGGCAACAAAGACATTAACAAGCTACTGTACATCTAAATAAAGGAGGACTCGACTATATGTTTTCCCAGCTCAGTGTAGGCAGCTACAAAGACGCTTTTGAGTGTAAACAAATAAAGAATTGAGAAAATAAGGAAGAAGATGGTATTTTAAGAATGTGAATATCTGGAGAATGCTGGGGAATGAACACAGAGGAGGCTGTTCGCTTATAGGTTAGATGCATTTTCAACAGGAACCGAGCAAGTACAAAAAAAAAAAGAAAAGAAAAAAATATGGGGGGAGGATAAAAAGAATATTCAGACTCYGGCTGTTTCCCACACGCAGAAGATAATAATGTGAATGGAAATTACTTTGTTTTAGGGGTCAGAGCAGAGGCTGATATTGCAGCCTTTCCAGATCCTGTAAATATCATTTGATTAAAATAACTGGCCCCGTTGTTCTTGTGATCCTAAGGAGGCTATTTTACATGATGAAGACAACAACAGCAAAGTAGCAAACAGTAGGTTTCAGTGCTTCAGAGCCAAAACACTAGAGACGCACTGCTGCTGGAAAATGTAACAGTACATTAAAGCACATGATAAGTAAGCAGGAATCAGCAAAAAGTTAATAGGAAACCACAACGACAATATGTCCATGCAGCTTGGTACAATATTTCTCTCTCTTTTTTTTTCTCTCTTCTAACAGGATGAGGAATTTAATAGTACACAGGAAAGCAATATCTTAGTAAAGAAAGAGAGGAACAACCAGAGATAAGGAAATAATGGTGCTTGCCACCAAACAAGCTATTCAATTTTMAGAACATTTGTTTGTGAATGTTTGACAAGACCTCATTTACCCAGACCTTGATGATCCTGAGACCTGCTTCAGAAAGGTTTCCTTTCTCTAAATGAAGAAATTATGCGACCAGGAATGCCAGAAATGAATCACTATTTTCAAAGCCTCAATTTGAAACACGTTTTAAAGCCCTTAAACTCCCAGGAAGGTGTTTGGGTTGTTCTGCGAACACAGGAGACTCGAAGCCGTCGCAAACCAGAGATCTTCCTGAGACCAGGCACAAGCCCCTCCGACGCGTGCAAAACCGCCCCGGCAGCACCCCGCACACTGGAGTATTTATTTCACAGACCAGTTCAGAGTGTTTTGCTCTTAAAAATGCTGCAGTGCTTGGGCTCCTGTGTTTCCCTTTACAATACATTACATAGCCAAAATACCGTCTGATAAGGAGGAGGTGAGAGCACCCGAGGCCCTGCAGTACCGCGTCAGCAGAACGTAAGAGAACAGTCGCGTTACAGGAAGCAGCAGCGCAGCAGCCAAACTGCAACTGAAAAGCTCTCTGAAAGCTTTCAAATACAGAAGAAGTCAGCAAGTTAAAGAATAACATTTGAAGACTTTTTAAAAAAGTTTTAAAATCCTACAAACAAACTAAATCCTTTTTTTATTTTTTTCCTGTTACGTTCTGGTAATCTGAAGTTCCCACTGCTAGGTCTGACGGCTGGGGAAGTCTCAGAACTTGCAAATGTGGAGATGTGCACAGGCCCTGCTTCAAYGGAGGGATTAATATGGCCCACTGTGATCCAAAAAGAAGAAAAATACTTTTGCATGCTCTTTTTGAAGGTGAGATATAGTTCTGAGGAAGAGGCATCGCTAAGAAGAGGACAAACAACAGCAAAGGGTTCACGCTGAGTTCAGTTTGTTCGTGCCCCTGCAATGGAAACTACACGAACGCTTTCCTCTCCGCTCTACGGTGCGAGCCCGCGTGCGCAGCTGCTGGGAGAGGACACTGATATTTTGCTCCTTCCTGCCCTTCCACGTGAAGCTACAACAAGAGGAGATGCTCCCACCACATCTCCTCAGGCGTGAGGCAGCAGGGTCCCCGGCTCGCAGCTGGAGCTGGGTCCCTGGGCCATGTGGGTCACCTCTGCCCCACCACCTGCCCTCATCCAACCACCCCGGGATGCCTCCCAGGAGCAGCCCCAGCCCTGGAAATGCACCCRAACAGCGCGGACGAGGCCCGCGCGAGCACCGTTTAGTGCGGGACAAGCACCACCCCGCAGCACGTTTGCGGTGAGAAGCTGCGAGACGATCCGTACAGCATTTCCTTGCCACCTGCACGCAGGAGTGAACCAAACCCCTTCCTCTCCTACGGTAAACAACAGCTTGTCTGAAATGCAGAAGTCTTGTTTCAGATTGCTGCTAACTCRGAGCATCCTTCACGTTTGCTCCTTAACGATGCAGCTTTTTATTCCGGACAGACAGATRAGTACAAAGGATTAAACCCAAAGAACATTTGTAATTCCTCCTTCTGCTTGGTATTAAACAACCATTTTGTAGAAAGCAAATAGATCCTTCTTTACAAAAAAAGAGAAAGAGGAAAGAAGAGGACCTACGTTGTTCTTACAGACCATAATTTAAACCTGATCCTGAGAAGTAATGTTAAAATGATAAACATGCTGTTTGTGATGTGTGACTGTTTAATGATGATGCTATTGAGCAGGGAGATTAGAACCATATCAGATGTGGTTTTGAAGACGACACTTGGACTACAGAAAGATTTCCAAAGGCATTTTTCTTGCTAATAAATAGCCAGCTCCTTGTATACTTTTTCTTTCTGAGTATCTTAAAAACACATCAGGTTTTTCACTCTCTAGTTCAGATTTTTGAACTGCTGTTTATCTATTGTAAAGATCTCTGTGTTGGAAAAGAGAATTTTAATTAATGAAGGGTTTTAGTCTTTGCTTGTATACCCTCCACACACGAGTTTAGCTGTCTATGTATGCATAGACATAGACTGATTTCAACTTTAAGATGTGGTTAAAACTTAAAGGACTGATTGCAAAATATTGGCAAGGGCCATTTTATTTAACAAAATATCCAGTGGTTTGCCTAACATCTAATTCCAGAATGACCTCACTGACGTTATCATTTTCCAAAAGGCTAATGGAGAGAGGTTTTTCAGGGTAAAAAAGAAGAGCTAAGCCTCAGAATGTGGATGATCCAACGCTTGTGTAGAAGAAAGTCACTCCAGGCAACATATAACCTTACCTGACCTACGAATACTCACTAAAACCTTAAAGTTTTAAAAGTTTTAGAAACTTCAAATTCACTTAAAATTAGTTGATCAAAAACCAAACCAACAGAACCAAATCTACCTTTGCAATTCACTGGATATGAAAGGAGAACAACATAATGTACAATCTGTGTTCATACCCAGTTCATCAAGAGTTCAGAGCTGTGGACATTCTCTGTGCATTGTACATCCATACRTGTGTCTAGGGGACTTCCAAAAATTAGATGTCACTCTCAGTATGTATTTTCTGTAGAAGAGCAAAATCAAATTCATATGCTAAGGCAATATGCCAGTCCCTGACACAACAGGCCTGCAAGCAGGAGTCAGTGGAGCTGTACAYGCATCCAGAACTAAGCACACTTTACATTTTCTGCTCAGATGTGAGCAGAAGAGTTAATGTCTTACAAGACTGAAAACGTATGGCAGAGATTCAGAACAACTTTACCCCACGGAGAGGTTACTTCATAGTTTTCTAATTCAAGTTTTTACCTCCTCCAAGACATCTGGTATTGAAAAAACATGCTAATGGTTTGGTGCAGTACAGAAAGATCAGTATCTTTCTTCCAAAATATGCTCTTGCCTATTCAAGCTAAGAGAGAACAACAACAAAAATAACCCTACTTTAAGGATGGCAGCTTTCTAATAAATCCAATGCAGAATGCTATAGACAGCACTTAAGAGTACAATGACATAATATTATCTACAGAATTATGGACAACCCTAGGACCTTGTCAGGTTGAAGCTTAATACCAGAAATAGAATAAATTGATTCAAGAAGTCATCTTGAACACCACTGTTCAGCCTGAGTGCAGTTCAGTCTCTAATGATTAAATGTTACTTCTTTATAAGCTTTATTCTGGYCAAAACTCTCTCACATTAATATTTTCACAAACTGGGTCCCAAAATAAACATTTTATATATGATACAAATACCAAAGTCACTTCAGATCACTTATTGTGGTCATGACCACTTTGGCAAGATTATGGGGAGGGAGGAGAAATTCAATAAATCAGACATTTTCATGATTTACTGTTTTCAAAGGTCAGAAACCAGCACGCAAGATCTCCCTACTCTGAATTACACATTAGTTAATAGAAAGAGCAAAATTTTCCAAGAATACAGCCAGAACCTGGCATCTGACAGAGGAATTTCATCAATGTGTCCTATCCTTTGGGCTCCTCCTTCCCACCATTACATCCTGAAGGAGTAAAGTGCAATAACAGGCACAAGGACTAGTTCTTAAATTAAGAAATAGACAGCAGGGGAAGGATGAATGGGGAGAGCCTCTGCTTTCCTTTAACAGTGTTGTGCTTTCATTAGCTATCCTTGTAGAATTGGCAGAAGAATATAATCTGAGAAAATTAGGTGACAGAGGCGAAGTAGTGCGTTGTGCTTCAGGTCAGATCTGAGCATCTGCAAAATTAAAGTATATTTGGGATTTTTGTTTTAGGCGGTACTTAAAAAAGGTGCAGCAGCTACAAAGTTCACAGTGAAATTACAAGGATGGAAAGCAAGTCTCTAGAGTATTGGGGATGTTCCTTCCACTACAACTTTTACTTCAGGGGCCAGAAGGATCACTAGCAGCATCACTTCCACTASAGCTCTTGTTCCCATACTTCTTTTTCTGTGTTGTCAGGAGCCRTGACGTAGTTCTGCTAGAGGCTTCTTAAGCTAAGGTGCTGAAGATAGAGTACTACTCAGAATCATCTTGGCACTTAGTTCTGATAATAAGCTGAGACAAAAGTAAAGTTATTTCTGTTTTTAATCTGATTTTCCTTTTAAGTAATAGAAATCCACAATGGTCTAYCCCAGGCAATATCGAATAGCTACCAAATGTCTTGTTAGATTTATGATCGTTTTGTTTTAAGACAGTAAGTCTACTCTGATTTTCACATTCACCTGGACCATTCGCTCCTCTTTGTAAGACTTTACATTTTTTTTCTGATCTGACACGGATGGCCTTTTACTGATGTACACAACATTCATTACATAAGGCATACTTGTGAGGTGTAAAAAAAAAAAAGTTGGATTCTTTTCTGTGATTTGCTGTCTCATTTCTTAGTCTAGAGGCACCAAGCATGTCCTCATCAATACATCTCCCTGCTTCCCTTTCATTGATTATCAACAACTTCTGACCTGAACCGACCAGCACGTAGTTCCTAAAGCAGCACACCTCAGATGAGCGAGCTATGCATATCGCCATCCTTCCCCTCGAGCAGGACTTTCCAAGSGTGAGAAAGGGCCAACTCCATGTTTTCACTGGCGATGCTCTGGTAAGCCTGTTTCATTGCTATGCAGGCTTGATGYAGTTAGGCTAAGGCACTTCTGCATAGATGCAAAAATGCAGGCTTCCGCCTTCCAAAACCACTAGTAACTATGAGGCACTTAGTAAGGCAACCCAACATACAGAAGGAGCAAGTCAACAASCAGGATCTGGCAGGGATTCTCCAGCACATGCCCCTCCTGCATATATCATAGCATTAAAAACATCAAACACTCCTGGTAGAAAAGCAAACAAACAAGACCGGCTTAAGACCAAGATATATAAAATGCCCAAAGCAACATTAAATCATCTGAAGATATTCCCATTAAAAAGAATTATTGTCCCCATTAAGAATCAATCAAAGCTATTTAGRATCATTGGCTATTCAGCTAGTTCTCTGGGAGACCTCCCAATTAAGCAGATTTTCCACGTTGGTTTCTTGTGATTAAAGGTCCTATCTTGCAAATCCTTGCTCATAGCTACGATCCTAACTCAAGTGAGCAGTTCTGTTACAGGAAGGGTGCTGACCTACTCATCTCATACACATTTACCTAGCTCTGCTGATTTCAGCTTTGATTTGCAYGACATGAGGCGACTAAGCCAAGGGACCTACTCTCTCCCAACAGTCTGCAAGAGAAGAACTATGGTCCTGCCTGCAGGCACAGACAGGCATACCTTAGGAACTGCCCAGGCTCCAAATCAGCAGAGCATAAGTTAGCTCTGGTCTGGAAGGTGCATAGCCATGTTAGTATAGTGCTGTGAACATGCTGATAAACCCACCTGAGASACAAAACTTTTTACTGCTGACACATTCACACCCTAAGGTGTCTAAATGGCTTCCTGATCAAAGCTGGCTTGTGCCCCAGTAGCTTGGAGTCAGYATGTGACTGTGTAGAAATAGCCCATAAGGAAAGTACATCCTATATTGACAGCATGTAGTTGATTCTTCATACTAAAATGTGTATTCTGGTCTCTAATTGGCTGGTCTACTGACTGTCTGAAATTGCCTAGACACAAAGAAATATAATAGGACAAATTACTTTAAGAGTAATTACATTAATAAAATCTAACGCGGCTTTGCCTGCTATCTAGAAATACTGTAAGTATCAAACAGAGGAGCAAGCGAGAATCTCAAATTCCGTAACTCAAACCAGACATTGAGGACCTGCTCTCTTTTAAACCAAACTCATATTTGCCACGATTTCTGTAATTTATAATACTGGAAATTAWGCTTGACATCCTTAAATTCCCATGTTCCAAGTTTCCTAATATATTCTTTCCATAGATCTTCTGCCCCACCCTTTCTGTGGTCCAGACAGGATTTCTGAAGACAGTTCTGCTGATTTCGGCAGCTTGATAAAGTACAGTGACTTCTTTCTGCTTTCTCCAAGGAATACACAGTGAGTCTGTATGCATGCATGTGTTTTAACACGGTTGCATTGTCCCCCACTTTGTCCTAATGAAAAAAATAGATTATCAAAGAAAATAAGTAACCAATAACCTGAAATGAGGATAAAGAGGAAAGACACCAAGCTCAGATAAGCCCACAAAATGGTTCACTCTCTCCTCCCTGTTACAAGAACCCAAATACAGCATTAGCATGTATAAACCATTAACCTTTTATGGGTAGTTATGTGATGAAGTGGATCTTGTCTTGCTTCATTTTTGTTTGACAATGCTATAAACATAAGAAATTAAAGTAGCATCCCAGCCAAACCTTGCCAGATAGACTTCTGTTGGAATTTTTGAGGGGAGCAGCAGAGGGAAGGAGACTGATGGACTGAACGTAGGACTGAAACGCGTGCCTTTGAAACTCTTACGGTTGAAACAAGCTCAAACTGTGAGCGATTTGATGCGTAGGAGCTACGTCCGCTACTTAGGGAGTGGCCTCCAGGAAAGCATCACTGCGGACAGTGACATGGAGGGTGGAAACCACTTCAGGTAGCTCAGCCAACTCACCTGTGACTGTGAGTGAGGACCCTCAGTTTACCTAAAACTGTACTGCCTACTTAACACACTTTCAATGGATTTCAGGCTAGAGGGGGTCCATCTGAAACAAAGTAGGAGAACATTAAAATTTGCTTTTTGACAGCATCTGCTCAGTGTTCAAGTGTGTCAAGTTCTGCAGACCTGTTACCTCGCTATGGTTAGACACCTTGTTTTGAAATCCAAGCAGATTACCACTAAAAGCTTTTCCTTCCGCTCATTACTTCCTACTTCAGTGCTACTTATATTGATTTATTCATTCAAAGTCCTCAGATCTAAAAGCTGAACTCATAGGACTGCTCTCTCACCATTTTCATAAACAGGACTAATGCTACGACAGATCAATCCTGGTGAAAGTTATTATTCCTTGCTTGTTTTTGGAGTGAAAGCCAAGAACTTGAAATTTCAGAGGTTTGGTTGGGGGCATATCGTGTGATTTAAATGTAATGTGTCAACAGCAAAGAGAGAGCACATGGGGTAGAAGAGAGAAACCATAGACTGGGTAGCTACATATCCTCTCCTCAATGCTGAAGTCAGTAGAGAAAAAGCAGATGGAGTTACACTGATGTAATATTGGGACAAATAAGAGGAAAATCAGACACTATTAAAAGGGAAACAGAACATCAGAAGTTCAATATCAAAAACATGTCAAATTAACATAGGTGATACATATATGCAAAGCAAATCTTATTGATAACTACAAATTATTTTCTTCTCCCTTCTGCTCAAAAAATATTTGGAATAGTTCTACTTCCATTTGTCAATAAATCACATTAAGGTCACTCTGAGGAACAGCAGAATATAAATGTCTTTTATGCAAAATCAAACCATTTTGGGGGTATAAATGTGATACAAATGCCATCCAAAATATGCTTGGAAGAGAGAAATGAAATACTAGTGCACTAGATTTGGCAATTTATTTACAGAGTGGAAGTCTCTGAAATCCACTTCTCCCTAAACTAGCTGTTCCCAGGCTTTAAACATTCAATAACTTCTCAGCCAGGGAATGTGCTTTTTCCCTTCCCTCTGTTTTCTCTGTGGTTTGCCTTATCATGCACTAAATATATTATTGCAACACATCTGTTACTTTGGTCCGCAGCTCTGAAACCTTCAAACAGGACTCTAAGAATCTCACAGATAAATCACTGATCAGAATAAACTGATTGTCTGTTCTGAATTCTGCTTTGGAGGATTAGAAAAAAGTACAAAAGATAAGCTCAGAAAACAAACCTAAGTCTGTTCCTTTTCAGAAGGCCAAGGGTTTTCACCCTCAGTCTACACGCTTTGGATTCTCCTTCAAGCCTTCTGTACAAACGGCAAGAACTGCAGTTCTTTCAAGCTGCGGACAATCGTCCCCAAATCAGAATATATTTGTAAGATTACAAGCTGAGGTTTCATTTAAAGTTTAGATAGACTCTATATCTTTCCGCAAACCAGCATTTAAGAAGCTGCTTTTGTGACCTACTGAAGCAAGATATCTGCACTGCTTTGCACTTTTGTTTTTGGTAGAGCCATATTTAGCCTGGTACAGTTGATGCATAGGACAGAACATCCTGGAACAGATAAGCTATGAATAATTCCAGATCTTCAACTACCATAAGCACCTTCTTTTGACATCCTCATTCTGAACACCATCTTTTTAAAAATTAGTCAATGGATACCAGATTGAGGTTATGGACTTAATTAATTTTATGTCTGTGACATGCTCACCATATAATTATATCAAGCTGGGCACTATCAGATAATTATTATTGGTCCTTAAAGGAGGTATTCAATTCAYTTAAAATTATTTTAGCTCCTTCAGAGAGAAAGATAGTGTTTCCYCCAGAAAAGCCATCAAATTAAGAGATAAAGCAACTCTATTCTGGTAACAAAAGACTACRGCACTGAAGTGGTTACAAACCATTTTGTTCAACCAGACTATTTACAAGTAGCAACAGGGTATCTGTTTCCTGTCATCTCCATCATATATCTTGAGGCAGAGAGATTGGAGCCCAATTACAGCCTGATATCTAATCAATACACACCTTATTCCTCGAGCAGGAAGTAAAGGAGTAGGCCCTTGGGAGCCAGAGTTCAAATTACTCTACTGTCGATTCTAGATAGCAGCTAATGATAGGATATATTTCGGAAAAGGGGGGAAGGTGGGAAGGGCAGCACAGTTTAATGGGATCGTTAATACAAAAAAACACGTATGTATATTAATTTAGACGTCTGCTTTTGAACACCAAAGTKCCTGCTGTGAATTAGAACAAAAGCRACCCGATTTGCTATATTTTTTATATATATATATAAATATATATATATGTATTTGTGACCTAATCTCCTATAACTTTTTTGGAGTTAACTTTTTAAAATAAAGAATTCAGGTGACAAACCCAGTCCAAAACCTCTAAATGAGATTTGTAAACGTCATTTGGTTACATTTTTCCCTCCTGCCTTTTTAGAGCTGTTTGTGCATGAAGAATGACTTACTTTCACATGGATACAGATTTTATATARCTCCAGGGACTTTCGGCCAAACCAGTTAACATTTCTCTCTCCCAGCTGACTAGTTAAACTTGCTCTGTTTTGTGCATGAACCCACTAAGCCAAATTCTACACTTAACTGAAGGCAGTCATCTGTTGATTCTTGGTCAGTCACTAGCTATTTGGGAAGATTTTAAACAGATAAATCTCGGGACCTTTTGTCCTTAAGTGTCTACTTCTAATTTTGTCAATTAGCCAGAAAAAATAATCTCTCCTACTTACTAATTCTGTTATATTCCTAGTAATGGTTCAAAAAGCTGCCTTGTGCATAGCAGTCTTCATGAAAACGGGTTTTTCTGTCTTCCAAGAATTACTCTATYTCAAAAGTGTAAAATATGAAGAGCACTGAATACGAATAGCCTGAATAATCAAAGAAAGTCACATGCTACACGCAGCATCCAAGAAAGAGAACGAAGCACAGGGGCATAACAAATCTTGTTAGCGTTTAGTTTTCAAAGTGGTCTGGAAGGCTGCCTGCTGACATGGATTCCTTCTAGGCTTAACACAGGTTTGATTAGCCAGGAAATCATTGTTGTTCTTCGAGTGAGCCAGGCTCCAGAACTACAAAATTCACAGTAAACAAAGGCAGGTAACAAACATTTTATCTAYGGTTTTCCGGTTCGAAGCACTGCAGTAGGCCAGAGACACCTAGGCTCAGTTCCCAGTGTGCCAGTCAACTCTGCACGTTCAAGGTAGGTAAAGCGCCACAAGGGCCGGATTGACTTTTAGGTCTCCAAAGAGTGAAAAACAAAAACAAAAAAAGACTTCATTTATTGGGACTATCAAAAGCATTTAAATTAGTACTTAACTCCTACTGCRTTCCAGCAGGAGTTAAGCCACAGATTTCCTCTGCATATCCCACTACTTATCCAATTGCATCTTCAGGTTCCTAAATAATTTTCTAAATACCTAAATCTGGTCTTGAATCATGATACGCTTCATTTCCCCATCTGTCRTATCTGAGTGAGTAGTACTTCCCCTCTCCTGTCTCAACTCTTTGCCCATCTTACTAATGTAAATTCTTCCAGCCAGTGACCACTGCAATATATTTGTACAGTGTTTAGCACAACTTCAGCTTGGGATTTCTTAGTCTGACTCAATACCGCTATTGCTAACAGTTTCACGCAAGTGGGGCCCCAAGATTGAGTGATACCTCTAAGTGCTGCTGTACTACAAATAAATAATTATATGATATACATAAATCCTGCATTTTTAATGCTGAAGTCCCATGAGACAGAAGAAAAGATTTTAAACGAGACAAGAACTTTCTAATTATACTGCAATGTTGATGATCTTGGAATAGGTACAAAAACCATTAAAGACTTTTACTTTTTTTTTCCTGACTCTTAAATAGGAAAAATCTTTTCATCAAACATAGATTGAAGCCAGTGATAATGTAACTCTGGCTTACTAAATAATAACAGTGCAGGGCTTTCTAAATAGCTACTTCAAATAATGACTTATATTATCCTAAATTCAAAAGCAAACAACTGGGGAGAAGGAAATCGCTAAATGAAGAGCAATATTAAATTCCAGAGGGTGAATGTCTTCTGCTAAGGTGTGGTCTTAATGGAATTTGACCTATATCCATAATTCTGCTGTCAGTCAGCTTTGGCTCTCATAGCACAGAGATAGTAGATGAGGAGGGCATTAGGGAAGCAGGAGTTGCCTTGAGGAGCAAGACTTGGGGGTGAACAGCATGGCCATGGCCCCATTGCCCCCAGTCCRGCTGCTGCTGCCACCGTGCTTTTGGGGGAGACAAAAGTGTGCTGCATGACAGCTACTGCCCAGCATGGGCTTGCTCTCACCCAGCAGCAAAGCCAGTTCCTCCAACACCTTTGCAGCAGCAACCCTATGGGCGCAGTCAACCCTCGCGAGCCCTGTCACRTTTCCAGGTGTTCAGGACACAGAAGCAAAAAGGAGGTGGTGGCTACCTGCTAGGCCCACAGTTCTTGCGAGAAAACAGGAGATTGGGTTAGTGAGCTGCCTTTATCCCAGCTGAACCGTCGGATGAACTTCCAAAAATATCCTTGAATTGGCATTCTGCATACAGCTGTGTTTATGAAAGGCAATATCATGTATGTAAATAAATTCAGATGCTGCTTGAGTTATTTTAAAACAATCAGTAGAACACTAATCATTTTATAGGCACAATCTTATCCCAAGAAAGTGACAACTTGGTGTGTATACACATGTACCAAAAGTTAAACATACTGCTACTTCTATCTCCATAGATACATTTAACAACATGTAGACTTATCTTATAGTTTCATGCAAAGCTAATTTTCCATGTACTTACTTCGCTTGCTGATGTAAGCTTTAAATACAGTAACCTAAAAAAATCACTTAATCAGAGCTCTAGAGGCCTCATCTGAGGTGGAGCTAATTATCTGCAGGCATTAGATATACCTTGGCAGCAGAAAAACCCCTCGTGTGAAGACCAGCTCCTCCTACCATCCCCACTGAAACCTAACAAGGGAGAACAAGCCCAAGCGAGGCCTCAGCAGGGACCAGCCTCTCACTAGYGCCTGGGCCAGGTAGAGGCACCAGGCAGCATCCCAGGACAGCCCAGGCGCTGCTTTTCCAGGGCAGGGTGGAGACCTTGGACCAGAGCAACGGCCAGCCAGCTGCTGGGCCTCAGCCAGAAAGCACATGCATCACTGAGCTCCCTGTGTTTAAATCCATTAATTATCTCCAAGCGTAAACAGTGTTAGAGGAGTGCAGTTGCCTGCTCATAGCAAGATAATCCAGTGCAACCATGGTCTGTCCTAATGTCATCATTGAATTGACAGGAGGAGGGTTACACAAATACCTGAGTAAGATGGAGCGGAAACAAACCCATTTCCCAGTTTTGCCTTCTGTCAGCCTGCGGCAGCTTAGAAGTGRTATTTCACCTTAGTCGGACAAAGTTAAATTGGGGAGGTCCTCTGTGCTGGAGTCAACGGCAGTACTCCTGCGGACCGCAAGGGAGCCAGGATGCCCCCTCCTGATTGAGCCTGGCCTATGCATCCCTTGTCCTGACATGCCACAAAAAATAACACTGTCACCTTATTCCCAATGGTCACATAGCAATCCCATGATATCCAACTATCTTCTGACAGATTATCTTCAGATGTCTTCACCTTGAATTTGATGCATCAGCAATGCACCATCTCTTTAGACACAAAACTAAATCTGGTGGCTAACCAGTCACTGAGATAAATCTCATCCTAATCTCCAGGATCCAGAGGAGGAACTCAAAAATAAGTTTTTTATAGCACAAAAGTTACCATGCATGTAGAAGACAACAAAACCACAGGATTACAAAACATCCAGGGTTATTGCAAACTTTTGTCACAAATGCTAATGATTTTTTTTCCCTTCTCTCCAATACTGTTGTTTTCAAACAAAAACACATCATTGCTTTGTGGCTGGGCACTTTCTCCCACAGCACCCTGCATAAAGACTTGCTTGTGCACCCTGTGGAATGTGCTTGTTCCAAGATGTCTAACGGTCATTTCTTTTACCTTACATCAGATGCTTGTCACATGCATTAATTAGGTCCATAAAAATATGCTTGAAAATCCTACCATCTAAATACAAGACAGACAGAAAGACAGAAAAATGAGCACTGTAATTTCCAAGAATGACTAATGTCTTGCTGAAGTTAATTCTACAGATTGATGGCCTAATTGCCAAAATGGCTAAGGCTGAGCATACGCTAAGAACTTAGACTTCTTGGCAGTGAACACTGGCTTACTAACATGAAAATGGCAATTTTTAATTGATGTTTCCAACTGCAAACTAGATTTAAATGAAAGGCTTGTTTGTGCAACAGACAGTAAGCTGCCATTTATGGAGTACACTTACACATACCATGGGGTGACAAGGTCCAGTGACGGAGACCTGGGAATTACAGACTAAGAAACACTGTATAATTACAGCAGAAAAGGCACTGACTCACCAGATCAGACCTGAGGTTCTGCTCCTTCAGTATCCTACCCTGTCTCCAGCACCATCAGCTCCAGATGCCCCTGAATAATGTTTAAGATGACGATAAGGTGGGTTTATTTCAACTCCCCATGTAGTCGTTTCTTTAAATAAGGCCCTTTCCTAGACATGAGCTCTAGTCTTCATTGACCTCTCACAATAACATAAATGAGAAGCAATTTCATTTAAACCAGTGAAATACAACCAGGACTCACTGTGAGGGGAAAGAGGCAGGGCAGAGAACATGCCTTGAGCTTTAAACAGTCCAAATCAGGCAACAACTGTTTTTAAAACCATTTGCTGCTGCAGCAGCATTAGCATGCCTACACACGAGTGGTAGTTTCACTTTCTTGCACCCGCAAGGACAGCTTCTGGCTTCCTAAAGGCATTTAGTCACTTCTTACTTCCCACTCTTCCGACACCAGCAGGATTTTCTGTTCCCACTCGGACACGTTCTTTCTGTGCGGCTGCAGACTCGTCAAGCAGACGGGTCTGATCGTTGTTGCCACGTTTTTTGGTGATCTGCTACAAGCACAAGGTTTGTGCGGTGAGCTGAAGGCAAAGCCGAGAAATCAGCACTTAGCTGCTGCTGCCTTCCCTCCGGAGCCGGCCGTGGGGCAGTAGGCGCAAAGCTGCAACGCTGCAGACGTTCAGGACCACACGCTCACTGCTGCGCTTCCCRTGGATTCAGGGAAGTAGCTCCCAAGAAAAGGGAGGAAATTGTGTTGCAACTTGTCATATTTAAGGTATTAAGATCTMTTAGGGTGTATTAGGATATTAAGACACGCTCACAGCACAAGAAATGCTCAGTTGCGTGCTGGGAACTAGATGTGACCAGTCGGTGACAGCACTGGAGCAGCTGAGAGCGTGAATCAGAGGACAGAATGCAACAGTCAAACAAAGTTTAGTGTTTTTTTAATTTTGCATTTTTCATGTGTTGACATAGTATTTCAGACTTGAGGGAATTAAATTGCTTGAGTTACATAGCCCTGAAAAATGAGACTTTTAATTCAAATATCAATTGACCCTTAATTATTCTAGTATTAATGGCTTTTATTTCTGCTGGAGAAAACTCTGCTGTTGTTTAGACTGACCAGAGATATATGCAAAATGTGCCTGGGAAAAATACACAAGCAATGAATTGCTTTCTGAAAAACTAAACCAGGTTTATATTAGTACACCAACTGTATTTGTTTTCACATAATTCTGATACCCAGAGTTAAAACAAATGCACGTCTTTATGAAATGCATGTAGAATTATATTCAACATATCTCAAATAAAACAACTTCCAATAGCTCTTCTGATGATCAGTATCTTTTAGATTTATAGCAACACTTTTCTGAGGAGGTCAAAGTACTAACATAAAAAAATTAAAAAATTAAACCTCACAACATCCCAGATGAATTGTAAGCAYGATTATAATCTATTTTACAATTCTAAATATGGTTTTACAGTAGTCAGACACAGAGAAGTTATATACTTAGCCCAAAATAAAGCCCTGCATCCTAACTCTACCTCCTCTCACCTTTTCCCCCTCCTCTGATAACCTGCCAGAACAGCTCCAGAGGCTTTAGCAACAGCGGCTAAGGATGCCGGCTCCCTTCCCACCGCTTTCCCCAAAACACCGGCGCTGGAGCAGAGGCAGGATAAGGGGCCGTACGGACGTACCGCAGCCACCCCCGATCACAGCCTGCAGGGCTGGGGCTGCCCAGCCCCGAGTGCCGCACTCCCACCACGTTCCCAAAGGACGGCTGACACTGATGGAAGCTTTTCCTCCAATTTTGGTGAGGCCAGATCCTTACTCTACRTTTGCACTCCTTTCCTTTCACCTTGCTTTTCACTAGCTACTCCAATCCTTCCCAGCTGATCTAGGATCAAATATATCTGCGAACYCAGGAATTCAATGGCAGGGGCTTGGAAAGGCTAAGAATACAGATCAGACACAGTGACTGTCCAAATCCTGTAAAGTCATTCCAAGGAGCATTTATKTTTGTGGACACGTGTTTCTGCAGAAAGATAAACTGCATGCGCCTGTGACTTAGTGGGGGCTGAAATTCCGGCCTCTTTCTTAATATTCTATTACATACCTTCTTCCTTCTAAATATCAAGTTTAACATTAAACACCAGTTTTAAGGATTAAGTCAACTCCTGGACATAGCAGACTATAACACTTAAACACTCTACAACAGCCTGAGCTGGAAGAAACAGAAGCATGCTCCAAGTGGCTGGAGCAGCAGGTCTTCAACACTTCTAGAAAGTACAGGCAAAGGCAGCAGGAAATCGCCTGAACTCACAGGTGGTTTCCATTTCCTTCAGCCACTGCAGTAGAAGAGGGCAAAAGCACTTTCACAGCCTGTGTGCAAGTGCAGATCAATCATGGCAAGAGGTGTCACTCACTACTTATGTTACCAGAGAAATYTTCTCCCCTTTTCAAATGTGAGACTTTATTTTGCTGACGATAAGGAAGGTCTGAGGTGGTCTGGGGCTTTAAAGAGCTCATTTCAGGTTATCTTTTTCATTAGAGAGAGACCTGAAATATTACATCAGTAGTAACGTGCAAGTAGTTCTACAATTCTCACCAAGTTGTTGTACACTAATATAGTCTACAGACGGCCAAGCATGACATCAGCACATGCTTTGGGTTTTTATTTCAATAAACCATATACAGTAATATTTAGATTAGGTGAGTTCTCTGAAGCAATTAACTTATAGTGAGACTAAGGTGGTAATATTTGTAGTAGAATTCAAAGGTAGTTGTTAAAGTGCACACTATATTGAACTGGAAGTGGGCACAAACCGAAGAGCAATAATCCAGAGCCACCCTTATGCTTTGGAAAAAAATGATATAGATCTGAACCTTGCCATTAACCTCTCCCTCCTGCCATGCGCACCCTCACTTTACCTGATTAGCTCAGGTTTCACCAGTGACCCCATCGAGGTGGGGTGGTTTGGTAGGTCCAAACCCCAGAATCAAAGCCCCACTTACGAAACTTCCAGTTCTCCCCGCAGAATAATTTCTAAAATCCAGATCAGATTTCTGTGGCTTGGACACTTCTTTAGACGATGTCTGCCTTCCCTGCTGCGCTTTATCCTTGATTCACCACTCTGTGTTAAGCCTCAATTGACCTATTTGACAATGGCACATTTTATGATGCCAGTTCCACTGAAGAGAAATTCGAGACACAATGAAGCTAAGTGAGACGTCCAAGGCTGTACCTGACGTTTATAACGGAGCCGAGAGGAGGCTGCGTCTCGGATTCCTCTCCTCTCTCCCGGTCAGCAGGACTGTATTTTCCCTTCTATTCCATCTTCYCTCATGCTTAAAATACTTGTAGCTTATTGAGAGATTTAGCAAGCAGCACAGGTCTATTTATCTGTTTAAGTAGAAAGTACAGCACTTCTAGAAGATACCTACCTTGGAGCTATCTGTCACACGATACCTAAAGATGTTGGATGTCTTGCCTGATACTTAAGTGAGATACCTAGTCGTTCRCCAGGTAACTGTTACAATCTCATTCAGAAAAAAGCTGGGGGAGGAAAGGAAGGTAGGCTAGAAGAAGCAAACAGAACATCTTAGAAGATTATACACACACACACACAATATTGCAGCAATGTCAAGAAAAGCTTGTTCACATTTGGCCTCAGTGGCTACTACCCTTTTAAAATGAAGGCTTTTCTGTTATCATYCCTGCTTAGACAATGATGATGTCTAGGCTCTGAAACAACGTCTGACAGGACATCGGTCCTGGTGAGAGGAGCATCTCCCCAGGGGCAGATGACTCTGGGGCTCCACGGTCACCGCTCACTAACCACAGGTTTGAGTGCAGCTGAGTGGTTGGTTTTGCCCAGCAGTGACTGACTGCGAGCCTTCTCCATGAGATCAACAGAGGTTGGACCAGGCTCGAAGCCAAACCTGAAAGCTACAGAGAAGTCCCTCAAATACCCACGGCAACTGCAGTGCTCAGCAGATAGGCTGAAGCTGGTATAAAAAAGGAGCAATAGACAGGAAAGCATTTGCTGCAAAGCAGCTGCAACACCGATACTCACTCCTTCCACGGTGATCTATAAAAGCCTGGCTGTATTGTACTTTGGCCAGTAAAGCCCTCTTGATTTACCCAGAAACTAGGCATCAGAGAGGAGCAATACCACCTAGCAAGGAAATACTGTGCATTTGATTCCATTTTCAAATGGTTATTTCACACTCTGGTATCAGGTTGTATTCTCCTTGTGGAATATCTATTATAGATAATTTTTAATAAAATCATTGCAAAATTACCCACAGGCTGGGGAGAATAATTAATAGGCTACTTAACTGAGTTCTTTTAAAGTATCTTAGCATCAGCTGCACCCAAGTGAAGTGAGCAGGAATATAAAATCTGCCAATTTCCAAACCACCAGCTCATTTGCTCTCCCAGTCTGCTTACTGCAATACTRAATTCTTAATCCTTTTAACTGAACAAACAAATAGCAGTGCATCAGTTTGGTTTTAGAACCACTGTACTCAAAACAAATGCCAGCTTCCAGAAGTGGAAAGATTATTCTTTCCTTGCTACTGCCAGAGTCGTAAACCTGCAATCTGAAGAGTGTTCAGTCCTTCTGGGTTTGGGTGGARGTTAGGCACCCGAGAACCGGCGAGGATCCAGGCCTTGTCCTTACCCCTTCTTTTACATGTATAACAAGGGGGAGTCTCTAATCTACCTGACCCTTACGAACGCCACAGGAAACGCAAGCACCTTTTCTTTTAATMGAAAGATCCCTCTTCCCCCCTCAGAGAGGCTGTCCGGCATTTCACAAGAACACAAAATCTCTCCCAGTTTGATCTTTAGTTTAGCAGCAGTTAATTCCTGTTTGTTCGTCCTCCACAGTTTCACTCATGCCCCTTTTTGTGCACGTGTATTTGTCCATTACAATCTCCAGAACGATCACCCTGGCTGGTCTCCCGCTAGCCTCCCGCGCCCTAAGACCCMGGCTGCTGTCACCCATCGCCCCATCCCAGTTGCGGCATTAATTCCCTGGAGCGCTCGCCTCGCGCCGCCGCCACCCAGCACCTCGGAAATAAACGCTGCCGTGAACCAGCCTTTCGAGACGAGCAGCGGCCGGCGAGAAGCCCCCGCTGTAACAGTTTGTTTTGCCTTGTGTTGTATATAATGATAAATTTCATGCAGGTGTCACATTTTTTTTTAGCAGGAGGCCAGGATTGATGGGGAGCAGCAGAACGATCCATCATCAGAGGCAGGTGGCACAGTATTGGAATTTCAGAAATCTGTTCCCAATCACATCCACTGCTGGATGACTCAGTAACGACCCTATTTGTGATGCCTTACTGAAAATCAATGTGCCACATTCAAGGTCAATGTACTGTTAGAAAACTCTTTAAGCACTGATGGATGGATTGTGTTCATTCAGAATAAATGTGAGAAGCTACTGACAGCCGAGCATCCCAATATTTGTGCCAACTTTAAGAGAACAGCTTCCTTTTTCCAGAGAACCGCGATTCCCTCGAGGGTTACACCACTCGGCATTTCCTTTGTTCTTTCGCTTTTGAGTATTTAGGTAATTGTTTAATGTATCTATCTTCAGGTAATTAGGAGACTTCAAAGTTTGAAGACAAATACTGATGAACAACGATCTTTATGGACTTCCCAATATGAATAATATTAATCATCATGAAAGACAATCAAACTTTATAAGGATTAAATAAACAAGGGGGGAAACATGCGAAGAAACTAAACCTGCGTGCAGTACAAAAGGAAACCCTCCGTACRACGAGCCCAGTAAGGAACCATACACTCGAAAGATAAAATCCCAAGTCAAAACCTYGTCTTGATTTTTTCTGTTATTACAGTAGTGAACAAGATACTTASTGTCTTTACATATCTTTACATATTTTTCAACTCTAAGTGGTTTTGCATATCTTTAAATGTTTTATATTAGCTAGGAACTTGCTGTGCATTGTAAAACAGATTTTAGCTTAAAAGAGATCCACTTTTATAAAAAAGCTTTTTCACTTTTTCTTTAGCAATGGGACAGGATACCTTATTCAACTAGGTCACTAAATATGAATTAATGACACTTTCTAATGGGGTTCAGAAATTACATTCCTTTTCTGTCCCAAGAAATAATGAAATTAGCTTCAAGTTGATGGGGAAAAAAGTAATCATYAGCTTCCAAAAGTAAAAGAGGATTGATAGCTCAAACAAACAGGAAGGGGGRAAAGCATAATTTACCATGTGGTTCACCAGCAGCTAAATCTGTTCACTTGACACAATAAATGATGTCAGGCTTCCTCACCCACTGTGTCAACAAAATGGGTGTTGTCAAAAACATTAAGACATCTTATTGACAAACTCTCAAGTCATTATACTCTTTGAAGTGGTTTTGTCTTCCGCCTAAAATTATTGCACCGACAGCATCGATTCATCTGATACATTGATACTGCAGCAACAAGCTCTGGGGAAGATCCTGAATACGGCTAAAGTCATTATCTAGACAAAGTTATTTTTAAACTATTTTGGGAGTGTTCAGATGGGTGATGGATAATCAGGGCTGAGCAGTTCATATGCAGTATTGGAACAGTTATGATGCTGCAACAGAGCAGTATTTTTGCTATATAAGGTAACTCTACAGAGTACTATGAAAAAGAGGTTGTTTTGCATCAGGAGCCATCAACTTGGGGTTAATTGCAAATATATTGTCTTAAACAGGTTGCTGCAAATTAGTCCAGCCAGAATGTATTATTCATACACTTTAGGGAGTACAAAGCTTACAACGYGCCTTTCCTTACTCAAATAGTTGTACTAAACTCTGTCAGCCTGATGCTATGAGGAAAATTCGGATGATTTTGCCAAAAATAGCTGCATCCGAAGAGGATGTGGTCAAAAATATGTGAAAGAACTTAATCATTGCAATTTAAGAAAGTAGGAGCAAAGTCATGCTCAGCTAGGAAGTCAAAGACAGAGTTAGTATAGCAGGCAGAGTCTCTTCTCCAGTCTAAAATGATCTGGTAAGGTGATGGTTGAGCCAGGTTATATGCACTGCTCTGTCCGTCAGTAYCTACCACGTGGACAAACAGGAGACAGTCATCCAAAGCGTGAAGGATGAGTGCTTCTGACCCTTAACACACCATGGGTCTAACTCTCACACCATGGTRAATCAGCAGTAACTTTATGGAAGCATAAAGCAAAATGAGAGGAAAACCAATTTTGCATGGGATTGAATGTCTATACACCCCACAAAAAAAAGGGACCTTTTTTCTCCTCCTCCCCTCCCTCTTTGCAGCTCTGCAGCATGGAGGAGTCTCCAGCCAGCATAGAGACAATACAGCCAATTCCAGCCCTATTTCTCCCTAGTTGGCCTTTAGGGAGCAAGGAAGGTGTGGTAGGCATGGCCAGAGCATGCCATGGTCCTGCTTTCTCACTATTATTTACGCTTTTCTGGTCCTTGTTGGGTTTGGCAAATCCTAGAACCACACACCAGCAGCARGGACTAATAACAAGGTCTCTACATCCCCATCCTGACTGCACACACAGACAAGAATCGTCTGCCACTGAGAATTTGGCTTGCTGTCCTTAATGTAAAGCACAGAACTGAAGATAGAAGCAGGCTGAGTGTGCCAGTTCTGTCCACTGTGGACTTGTGATTAAGTTTTGCCATTAAAATACAGTATATAAAACACTAATTCAAGCCAAAATTATAGACTCGGATAATACATAGAATTACTGTGCCAACAATCTACAATAAAAATACACAGTACAAATAAGTGAAAGAATCTGATGTCAAAAATAAGGATAATGAAAGTAAATTGTATAAATGTGACTAATAAAAAGCTTGGAATGGAAATTTCCAGTGTGCACTGGCTAAGCCTAGATCCACTGAGAATCCAGTGACTCTCCTAAAATTAAGCAATGACCAGCTTCTTATGTTTTGTTTAAATTATATCTTTTCTATCAGAAGTCATCTAGGAGTCTCCACTAAATTATTTTAATTAAACTAACCACTGTATTTTATTAGTTCCAACTTCACCACATGTAGATGAAAAATAAAGATGCACATAAAACCCACTCTTTGACATGAAGAAATCCATTCCTGCACAAATGTTCACAGGCACTATCTTGCACTGCCCTGACTTTGCAGATAACAGCTACTGTTCTGCTGAACTTGTCATGCAGCCTGGAAGTCTGATGAGGATTTTCTGTGATCCCTTTGCAGCCCGTGCACAGTCTCATCTATGTATTTGTTTTCCTTTGCTCAAAACCCTCTGGGCTTGGGTAGCCTTAGTTAAGGATTTTCAGGTTTTGTTATAAAAAGAAGACTTTTCTTGCACAAAGCACTATTATTTAAAAATACCRCTGAAAACACCGAGGGAACTGGCTAAGACAACGCCTGCCTTCCTTACCACTTTTGCTCTGCTGACTCAGTGTTACACTTAATAGTGGAGGTTCCCATAAAAAACAGTAGGAATTGGCACTTGCACCTGAACTCACCACGTACTCTCCATGCAGACGTGGATGAACTAAGTGCAATATATGCCTAGTACGTACACAAATACTTTACTGTGATGACTCCATCTAAAAGCAAAGCAGCAAGACTCTGTATTAATAACACAAGGTCATGAAGGTAAAACCTCAACCTACACCCTCAGGTTTTGACTGTTCTGGTTTAGGTTTATGGAATGAAATCTCTTCCYATTAGTTCTCATACAAAGGATGGCCATGAGCCACGGATGTCAAAGAATGAAGATGCTTGCTCRCTAGCAGGAATAACAGGGTTCCTGGCCTAGTTTTTAAGGTTGCAAAGTTTTTTTGTGATCATGGAATGAAAGTTACTGTCAGGTAAACCCTCACATTTTTCCTCCCATGGGGTAGTCTTTTATGAAGAGTTATACACTTTAATACTAAGTATGAAGGTTGTCCTGTATTATTTCTGGTTTCTGAGCAACTTCTTAATAGATTGTAGCCATACAAAATTCTACTGAAATACATATTCCATCTGTAATCACAATGCAAGCAATTAGTAAAGCATCCACAGGAATCTGGTGGAACCATATGGCTAATTAAGTCATTTATCCAATATAGACAAGAACACAGCCCAGTGGAAACCAGGTTCTGAAACATCTTTCTCAACTCTGGCACAGGTCTCGAGTCGGGAGACTTTGCCAGTCCCTTGTGCACACTCCCCGCAGCTGCATAGCTCACTCTGTTGCGCCTTTTTGTACTTCTCCACAACCTGGGGCACAGTATCGAGGAGCCAGCGCTACTGCCTGCATGGGACTGACATTCAAGGGCTACCAGGAGTGACACAAACCTCCAATCYCTGCCTCCAGTAAACCCACGTCTGCAATGGGCGGCTTTCAAACAAGCACCAAGGGAGAAACCAATACATTTCTCCTAATTTTTATAATAAACAAAACCAGAGTGAATCACTCCAGAATCATAACTAGCAATTTGCTCTCTCCTACTCTTTCAAAGAAAGCAAAATTTCAGACAAGTTAAAGACCATTTCTGCAGGGAAATGAGAAATGACATCCCAACTAATGCAAAATATTAAGCAATATAAGTTTAAAAAAATATCACCCCATCCATATGCATGGAAAGATCAACCACCCTTTTAGTCCTGAACTAGAAATACTTCTATGCACCTTTGTAAAGCTTTAACTGTACTGCTACATTAGTCACACTGTATTTTTAAGTCAGCTATCAGGTATTCAGTGAAATAAATAGCAGTTTCAGGTGTGAGCTGCAGCAGAACCCATTGCTCGTCAGGTAGACAGCACCACCCTGCAGCTCAGCCAGCACAGGGAAGCGTATAGGTGCTCAGCGTCTGCTCCAGTGCAGACAGCTTAACTTAAATTGCTGATGGTCACGATTTGAACTACTTTGACTAACCTTGTGTGGATATGGATAAGGCAACAGTCGTACGAACCTTTCCAGTTCCTCTAGCAGACGTCGCAGTCTAGCCTAGTTTTATTCCCTGCGTCTCCAAAAGAAAAACACTGCTTTCAYCCCTATCCACCCAGATTACCATGTCAGTATAGCTGGGTGGGTCATCCCACTGCTGTATGTTCCTGTGCTCATCTTCCTACTTCGCAACTAGAAACACTATTTTCCATCCAGGCAAGTCCCGCAGTGCACACTGATCACAAAATTCTTTGCACTCTGCATACACGAGATGCCAATGGAAAATCTTCCAGTGACGTCAATCGATGTACTATCAGCCCCTCTACCGCAYGGTTTTTGAAATAGTTTATGTCAATATTCTAAATTAAATTGAATGTAATGTTAGCCATCGTCTCAAAATAATTAAAGTAAGTTACTTAAAGTGCTTCGGAATGTGCTTCCAAATGGAAGTTTTAACAGAAGTGATTCACACGGAGTAAGAGATATAAGCATTTTGATAATTTGAAGTGAGCTTGCTTATCCAAAAAGCCACTTAATTACACCAAAACTGAAACATCTGGTTTAGATTATTTAAAAAAATAAGTGTGCTGAAAAGTAAACCACTTGGAGAGGAAGTATTAACTTATTTTTCTTGACTTAAAGACTGTCATGACAGAAAATGAATACCTACGCTTTTTCATTATTCTTGTGTCTTTACGCAATTGCATACCATACACAAAAAGGAAACAGAGTAAAGGAAGGAGTCCTCTTGCCTTCACACTGAATTTAACAGCTCAGGAACAGGAGGGGCTCCCTGCCCTGCCCTGCCCAGAGCAAGTCCCAGGGTGACAGTCACAGCAGGACCGGGCTCAGGAGAGGGCAGAGGGACAGGGCTGATCCTTGTCCCATTGCTCCTTTGGGGTCCAGGTGCTTTTCCGCAGTCCTGTCCTGCTCAGGCTGCGGTCCTCGGCAGGATGAGGCAAAGGGATAGCTAAATGAGCCAGCCCACAGGGTTTACTCTTTCTACGTAGGAAAAAAGGGATTTTTTCCTTCTCTTCGGAAAAAGGATTTATTTAAGAGATAGATGAGCTGGCTATAGATCTGAGTAAACATAGGGAGATCTTCCCTAAAGGGATTTGACCCAGTATGAATCAAACAACATACAAAAAAAAAAACAACATTCTCCACTTAGACTTGATCTAAAAACATTCCCAACTCTGCTGCTGTCTGCTATTATTTAATCCATTTCCCATTTTTTCCCCAGTTGCAAGTAAGGAAAGATAAGTCATCTAAAAGCAATGCCTGCTCTACCCCTGCACATACAGTGGGTACTGCCCAATCTGGAGATACCCAAACCTCTCCCTGGTACAGAAGCCTGATATTTCTTAACAATATCTGTAGCTGAGAAATCACATTATAGCACTTTAAAACATTTAGAGCCTAAGAAAAACCTTTTATGTGAGCATTTTAAAGCTCAAAGCTCTAACCTAGGACTTGGTATATTTATCCAAGTCCTTAAYTATTAATGTAATTCTATTGATTTGATACCTAAAACTCCAACAACAAAACCTGTGCAAACTAATTATGCTCAGCTTCTGATTTTACAGGGCTTCTTTGCTCCTAAGTCTTATCTTAATCAATAAAGTCTGATTCATAAAACAGAGATGCCAGTACTGAGAAATAAAAGGCGTATTAATTACCATATAAACTGAGTAACAGGTACACAGGATGCTGAATCATTTATTCACAAGAGGAGTCCCAGTGATACCTAAGTCAGTTTTTGCTTATTGTCCTAATGCAGGCAGCATAGTCAAGCCTAACAGTATTATTAGTTAAGAAATAGAGTTATTAAAAAAAAAAAAAAACAGGGTTTGCAAGGCTTTGTAACGCTACCTTCTTGAGGCAGTACCCTTCTGCCAAATTTAACCAGAAGGAGTACCATCATAAACCTCCGATGCGCGTGGATTCCTCCGTCCCTCCGAGGAGGGCTCGTGCAGCAGCAGCACTGGGGCTGTGGTGCTTTGCTAGGCTGTAAAGTTTAGAAGAGTCCAGAATTYAACACCCTTGTCGGCATCCAAAAAAAATGCTCTATCAGTTCACTAATACTGCTAATTCGGGGCCAGATGCTCGTGCCTGTCCTCAGACTGAGTAGTACCTTTAAGATGGACACGGTTACAGTGGGAGCAGCTCTCATCCAGCAGGTTGGCAAGTTCACCGTGCAGGACCCAGCCTCAGCAGGACAGACAGCAGGACAGAGGGCAGGCACGAGCGAGGCACACGCTGGAGCTGGAGTTCTTCTTCCAAGCGACAAGCAGCAGCTGATGCAGTCCATTTGCTCCCACTGAAACACTTCCAGGATATAACACTTCCAGCCCTATTGGAAAGCTGCTTTTATTCGTTTGACCCTTTACAAATTTTGCACTCTTCTAGGAGATAATTTGTTTTCCTTAGGGAAGAGAATATACAGCATCATTTTCTGGTGTGGCTCATAGCTCTGGCAACCTGGCTGCCCAGATCTACACCCTGCTTTGAAGAGAGGACTCACTCTCTGCACAGGACCCAGAGTTTCCAGAGGCCTCCAACAAGTCCCACTGCAATACGCACAGATACGGCACTAGTAATGACCACAGAGCACTTCTTTAACTCTCTGCACGCCACCCCCGGGCAGCTCTTCCGAACCATCTGGCTACAGAGCGCACCTTGCTGAACTGGGTCTCAGCAAAGACTTCACCTATTCCAGGCGGCCACCTCAAAGCAAGGTATTCTATAACTTTAATAGCTAAGGGTTGCTCTCCCTCTTTTCAGTTGCATCCCAGATATTTCAAACAGTGTGATTTCCGAATCTGTTGTGCGTAGACTTTTCAAGAYTCATCTCAGCACTAATTATTCTCCAGGTAAAAAGTGAAATATATTTGTTTCTGTCCTCAGCAGCCTGGACCTGAGTCGCTACTGCCTGGGGGAGCAGTTGTTACCATTCTGCCTAGGTGCGAGCGTCTCTTCAGAAACAACAGCGGAGAATGAGACGACTCCTGTCTACCACTACAGTGACCACTACAGTGACCACTACAGTTTCAAGAGGTAGCACAGAGACGGGTCCGTGATACTACAGTCGTCACCTCTTCTAAGTGGAGAGAAAAGAGGAAACAGATCCAATTCTTCATCCCCCTTTTGAACGCAACTGATTTTTTTTTTCAAATAGCAAATATTATAATACATCCACTGCTTTACAGAGAAGAGAGTATTGCACACAGTATTTTAAATGAGAAAAGTGACTCAGGGATACTACTGTCATGATTACAGGTTTCGATTTAGTCCCCAAACTTTCTCAGAGTTGTACTTTAGAAACTTGTATCTCAACTACAAAACTGATAAGCAAAGTGAGAAATCTAGTCTTAACCTATTTTTAATCTCCATATTTGAGTATCTATTTTGACTTGTTTTAATGTTGTCATAATCACTATGTACATAGACAAAGAATTAATTTTTACCTTATTTCAAATCCTCTGATCTACCTGGTTCTTGAGCAAAATATATTATACTCAGCTTAGGTTCTCCTGCTTCTCATATGTCATTTCAGCCATCAAAATGATTTTAACCATGCAATCATCTGAGAAAGATGCACTGCAAAAATTTGTGTACAAGCTAAAATGAAAGTGGACTACGATAAATTTCTTGACTTCAATGGAATTACTCCAAGATTACATCAAAACCAATGGTGATCYGAATTTGGCCCAAATGTCTGCATTATGAACAAGCTCCATTAGTTCTATTGAATAGCAAMGTACATCACAGGGAGGTAATTTACAGTTTTTACAACCATCGTAATTTGAAGTACACTACTAACTGCATGGCCATTCTTTCAAAACATCAAGATAAATCACCAGAAAAATCAAAGGCATATTTAACATTTGATGACAAATGGCTACTAACAAATATTTATTGTAATAAATTGTTGTTAAAAATGGTGATCATGGGAAAAATTTTAAAATTTTAAAATTCTTTTCTACTGCTTCTCTTCAGCGCATGGACCACCAAGTTTTGTTTAATCCTTTCTAATTCTGAGTAGAACAATTATAGCAAATAGTGGTAAATGAATCACATGCCTGTACAGGAGTATCACAGCCTTTGCGGCATTCAGATGTATGCTGCGTCAGGGGGATTGATGTGGCAYAATACTGCATTTGCTTTTGCAGCCTGTTATTTTAATCCTGTGGGCTGCCTTTCATCCAGGTAGGGAAATACAGTAAGGTTACTGCTGATCCCGGGCAGCCGGAGAGGATGCTGTGCGACATCCAAGTCCTTCAGTCCTATAAGGGGCTCTTGGCAGCTTCTAGAAGTCTTGTTTTGTGCATTAATGGAACGAGAGAGAGAATATGCCTGTGCTAGGGAAAAGTTGGCAGGTGAAGTAACAGCACAAGACACCGGTGTGCCAACAAGTTACTTAGTTCTGAGTATTCRGCAACGTGCACCCAAGAATTCACGGGGTCCTAAAACTGCAGAGACAGCAAATCACCGAATCGTCACTCACTGGGAAGCAGAGACCTGGCAAAGGCTCAGTACGAGATGGAATCAGGTAGCCAAGAGTCTATAGAAAACAGGAGAATATGAGCTAGGCTATGAAAGAGTGGAAAACACTTAACACTCTGCATTTGTTTTGATGGTTTCTCCCTCATCTATGCTGAGGCCTTTAGCACTGCACCAACTAACGTCTCTGCGTTAGACTGCTGGAGAACTTCGTCGTGGAGCAGTCTGCTCCTAAGCAATAGCCACCTTGCTCTCTTTGGATAACAGGGAAGTGCTAGATTTGTACATTTAGATATTGTGCCTACCAAATGCCCACTTGCAAACGTATGCTCCACATTCACAATCTCTTTACAAAMAAAGCGGCATGGGGGTGTGAAAACTGTTTAGAAGCAAATACTATTGCCCCAAGCCATGGCCCAAAACATGAAAGGAATTGAGAACCCTTGGCAGTGCAGAAAAAATCCATTAAATTCTATCCATTATATTTTCTAAAACAGGATGGAGAAGTGCCAAAATACCTGCAGAAAGCTTTTTTTTTTTTTTTTTAAACGCAATTTCCATCCCACTAAGAAGTAATAATTCCTGGATATCTTACAAAGAAACTTGTTCATGAACAATTTACTGCTCCAACTCGTAGGTCCAAGAAATGAGGATGGTTCAGATTAACTTTGTATATGCACTGACTGACTCAAGAGTTCTTCTCCAAACCAAACCCTAGCCAGACCTTTTTTCCCCAGTTAGCTGCCCCTTTACACCAGCTGAGCCATGTGAAGGAGATGGAACACGGCCACAAGTGCGTATTTGAGAATTCCCCCAGCTATGGGGAAGTCTCCAGCTGCTTTGAGTCACTGCAATCTATCCTTACACTTGTATCATGAAGGACATCAAGCTCACCAGCAAGCTCTGCTAAACCGCTTCATAGCTGGCACCCACCACCTGGCCTACTCTAACTGCTGCTGGGGTCTGTGCTACGACGCTTGCAAATCCGAGAGCTTTATCCAGTTGCAAACACCCAAGTAGCAGGGTGGGTGTTTTGTTGTTGTTGTTGTTGTGTTTTTTTTTTGTTTTTTTTGAAGCTGACTGCCAATTTGGAAAACCTGCAGAAAAAAAATACTCTCTAAATCTGAAACAAAGGTTTTTGGATTACTTTGCATATAAAAATTGAAGAAAAAGTCCTTTCAAGTGAGAACACTGAAATTAAATATTGACTTTCTTAGCTTTTAAATTTTGATCGGACACCAGTGATTTGGGGAAGTCAACATGAATTAATTGGTGCAATGCTGGGCTGCCAAACTGGCAGTATTTTTATTATTACTAAAAATGGACTTGGCTACACAGCAGAGATCAGCTTTTCTTTTAAGAGATAAACCCATCCTCAAACTTAAATTAATCATAAATAGTCCATTCTTGTGTTGTCCACAGCCCCAGATAATGCAGAGTAAACTTGGCAGGATCAGCAAGCAACGCCAGTCCAACCGTTGTGTAGTTCACCTCAGCCGGTCAAGCGAAGTTTTCAGTATCTGCTTTAAGATCTTATGGAAAAGACCTCTGCATGACTTCTTATGGGAGAACTGACAAAAAAAACTCAGCCCAAACAGAAAACTTTGAAATGCAGAGGTTCCCTGAAAATCTAGCAAAGAAAAGATTATATTCTCTAAACAGAAAAGGCAACGAAAGACCAGGAACCACTTTGCCTTCACCTTAGCTACCTTAACTGCAGGTGAACTAACTAGACATTTTGTATGATGGCAACCCTCACATTTGCAATGCATAAAAACTCCAGAAATAGAATTAGGAAGAGCACATAAAGCCTTAGTTCCTGCCTTCACTCTGAGAGGAAAAGTCAAGTACATAGAGCAGGAGGAGGTAACTTAGGTATTGAAGGTATCCTAATCCACACACACAGATGGATGGTATGATAAAGTCCAGGTGACAGAAACTGTTCGAAACGACGCCAAACCCAAGGACTCTCCAAAGCACTTGGGGATGTTACCAGGATTCCTTCCGGCAGTAAAACAGATTTCTGATTGACAGAAATGAAGCAAACAGAAGTCGCATCAGACAAGYTGAAGTCACGCAACTTAATCCTGCCTTTGTTATATTCATTTCTGATTACACCGTACTTAGTGGCAAACATTTCACTGGTAGGCTGCAGAGAAAGTCTGTGCTATGATACCTTAAGTCAGGACGTTGTACTGAGATTTGAATATGAATTTCCACAGGGAGAAAGAACAGCAGTGAGATTTCATTTTCCATTATCATTACATGCTACTAATGTGCTTGATAGTGCAAATGCCTTTAATTGATATGAATGGATTTTGTAACCTGTAGGTCTTTTTTCTCTCCTACTCTGCAGTAAATCAGAAGTCACTTTGCTAACGTCAGTACCATTGTACCACTCTACAACTGGGGTGAAAGGAGAACTAAAGCACTATTTCAAGCAGCCATGGCTGTGTTCAGTATATATTCTTATTTTCAGTACAGATGAAACAGGGAAGATTGCCTGCGAGGCTGGATTAAAAGCAGGAGATATGAATTGTATTCCTGGTTTTGCCACAGTCTTTTGGCTCTCTACCTGGTCAAATCACTTAACATTATTGCATCTCAGTATCCCATGAAGCTCGATTTATGTTTTCCTAACATCGAGGACTTTATTATAGAGGGAAAAATAACAATCTTAGTAACTCTAAAAGCAATAAGGGAGATTGTTTTCCCAGTAAACAGCAATGCAGTTTTACAAGCAAATTCAATAGCGTGAGATAACTTTAAGGCTCCTCTATTTCAGGGTTTTCATTGTATCAAAAAGTGTTTAGAGCAAGCACAGAACAGAGATACCTATTAAAAAAAAAAAATCACACACACACACTATAAGTCTTCCTTAAGTCAACTATTTAGTAAGGATGAATCTTCTTGTAACAAAATATTCRCTTCACTTTGTTGTATATTTGAAAGCTACAGAAGCATATCGAGGTAAAAAAATAGCTTCTGATTTTAAATTAAAACCCGATTTTAAATTAAAACCAGGACATTTTCAGTAAAATGATGAGGCTCTGAACTAGCTTGTAAGAAAAGCTTTTTTTTTTTTCTTTTTTTTTTTTTTTTTTTTTTTTTTAATACAAGTCATTCAAAAAAGTAATAGTGAGTAGCTTAACTTTGCTCACATCAAAGGAACTTTGCCATCTACCTCTACAGAGCCAGGACAACACTTTGTGTTTTTTAGGGCCCCAGTCCTGCAAACTGTGATACAGAAGAGAATTTCTAAAGTCAGTGGGATTCCCCACAGCTTTCAGGATCAGCAAATTGTGGGAAACTATGTATAGAACTTGTACGCATGTTGGCCCAAGAGTTTTCTCATTTCCTTTGACAGTCTCCAAAAAAGCCCTCTTGTGCAAATCCCACTATCTTTTCATCTTGGGATGCCAAAATGTAAGAGTCTGAACATCTGTTTGAAAAATAGAATATGCCAATATTTAAATTAGCAATGGTTTCGTTTCCCTCCAAGACTATCAACTAATTATTTGAAATAGATTTACCCAAATATTGTAGTCGGTTCCATATTACACATGCGTAAATGAGAACAGCATTTGGCCCAATATGTTTAAGCTAAGCACATTTTTGCAGCTATGAAAAGTAATCTGATTTCCATGGAATACTTCATATATGGCAATTTGCCTTCCTGGGCCTCAGTTCAYGTCAAGCTTTTTCACTCTGTTCATTTTATGAAGATTTAATTGAATCCTACTTAAATAGCATCAACTAGCACTTATTCATAAAGCCATCAAGCCTTTCATCACAACTTCATAGTTTTGTAATTCTTTAAAAAATTAAATAAATCATACATATTCAGTAACACTATCACTGGAATCACTTGAAACAAACTCTTCCATCCACAGCCCTCCACCACCAYCTTGAAACCCTGTTTTGAAGTCCTGTTCAGAATCACTGCATTTTCACCAAAAGAGATTTCATCTTTCACTGTTTTCCTGCCAGAAAAGCAATGGTGGTGAAGTAACTGCAGCGTGGGCAAGTGCATTTTGAATTCAGGGTTGATACAAATGAATATAGTTGTAAAGCAACGAGAGACTGGAAGGCCAATGCTGTTTGTGCAAACCCGGAGTGAACGTCACCATGAGGCATCAGAAAGGCCACGAGAGGGATGGCAAAGCCAAGCCCTCCYGAGCCCGTATTTAAACGGGGACTCAACGACCAGCAAGCGCAGAAAGTGCAACATCCATAGCGATATAGGCCTGAGGACAGATTAAACCGACTGCTACAGAATCTCTGTAGGAACAGAGACCTGTCAGAAAACCCTAAAGTAAAAATTGACCCTCAGTGGGTATAATTTATGAATGAACGGACGAAGCTGGAATAGTAAAAAATAAAATAAAAAAATAAATAAAATAAAAAAAAAAAAGGGCACAAACACAAATCTCCAAAAACAAAACAAAGAAAAAAAGGGCACAAAAGCAAAAGATGAAAGTCCTTTCTTACTAGCCTTCCTCCAGTACCTTAGTCCATCAGCTCAAGGAGAGGCAACACCTCTTTACCAGCCTGTAACCAGAACCGCCACCAGCTGCACAGCCGCTTCGTTTGCTCCGTTGTTTTAGCTTGCAGCTCATTACCTCCAGCGCCTCAAATGCCAAGATTGCACTTTCCTGAAACAAACGCTGCGAACTTTGCCACTGGGTAAAGCCTTCAACTCATTCCTTTCCCCACCAGCGCCTTTGACCCTGGTAGCATCTGCCAGAACAAACTGGGACTTGCACTATCGGTTCTTGTTCTTTACAGAAACAGAGCTGGCACCATGCTGTTCAGGACAGTCTTTCCCACGTAAAACTCAGACATGCCTGCTGTACTTAAGGAATTATAGTCCCCACAAAACAATACCATATTTCTTATTTCCATCATATAAATGATCCCACAAGAGACCAGGTAGCCTTTTTGTTTCATAAAAATAGTTTACACAGGTGCATACTTAAAGCATGWTTCTTGTTATTATTTGGCATGGTAAAAACGCAATGGATTTACCTTCCTAGCAGTGATGARAGCCACAGGGATTGTGGCAACGCCCACGATGCGGCAGGGAGGGCAGGACACGCGTCTTCAGGCAGGCAGGACAGGACGGAGACGACTGGCCTCGCTTACGGACCTTCAGACAAACTGCCTCTCCACTACACTCCTAAAACAGAAGCAGGAAAAGTCCCTTTAGTATGAAAGGAAAAGCGGTAAGGAAGGTAATGAGGTAGCTCATTCCACACCTGCCCCAGGGCCCTGTCGATGGATGACAGTGACTATTTGACTGTTGTTTCCYRTTTTGTTTCGTTATTCATTTCCACRTAAAAGCAGTGCATACGTAAATCACCAGAAATTATCACAGCAGTATAGACGAGGAGAAAGGTAAAAAGAGAAAGTGAAGCCTTTAACCCATGACTTGGAAGAAAAAAAAACCGGCACGTTTGCGGACCATTCTCGTGCCCCCGCCACCAGGCCAACCCCGGCCGCTTTGGACACGTACACGGGCTCCCGCGGCGAGCCCCGCGCGGGCCGCCCAGCCCAGCCCTGCCTCCGCGCTCCTCTCTCGCCATCCCCTCGCCCCCCGGCGCCGCCTCTCCTTTCTCTTCGCTTCTTTCCGCCACGTGCCTCGTTCCCTCCTCGCTAAAGCCGCCGGAAGGCGCCCGCCGCGGAGCTCGGCGGCGCTTTCTGACCGTCCCTAGCGCGTTCGGATAGCGGCTTTTGCACGCGGAGGCAAACTTCCTCCGTCTCCAGCAGCACGGCCAGCGGCGGCTCGCGGGGCGCCCGTGGCCCCGGGCTCCCCCGCGGGCTCCGCGCCCTGGCAGGCGTTGCTGTTATTTCAACCTGTTGGCAATGCTCCCTCCTGTTCTCCACCTTTACTTTCCTTATCTTATTTTCACACCCTCTTATCTACATTCTGCATTCTTTAACATTAATTCCCTGTCGCTCCCCTTCCACTTCCGACCTACCGAGCAGGCTCTCCCCAGCACTTGGGTCTCGGGCTCCCCCCGCGACCTTTTYCCCCCCAAACAGTCACTCTTGCCACATGGGAAATACCTCGGTTGACCCAACTCCAGGGAATAAATACGCAAGACTGAACGTAAAACGCTGCTGGGCGGAAGGACCTTCCCGCCTCCTCGCGGAGGCCAGGATCGTCTTTGCCCGACACGTCGGCGCGGTTTCGACAAGCGCCYCCGTGCTCCGAGCGCTCCCCCAGCTTCCCCCCGGGGCAGGTGCTTCCTGACGGCACCTAGCGTCACGCCGGCGGCCGGGGACACCCGCCGCCCTGCAAACGGCATGCCGCCCCGAGCCTCGGCGCCCTCTTCCCTCCCCCGTCTGCTTCGCCACCCCCGCGTCAGCCTGGAAGAAAACGCGGCTACCAGCACGGATTGCAGCCGCTCTTACAAACCCCCGACCAAAACTAACGTGGGATGCTAGACCTTGGCTTTACTCTCGGCACCGGGCAACCTTTCCCCACTTCCTTCTCCAGTTTTCCTTTGGGGAAGACTGGACTGCTTTGTTTTGTTCTGATTTGTTTTCTTGCTCCTGCCAATTGTGTGAAATGGAACATATTTGGGAGGAATGAATTAAATTTTTTTTACAAAAGCTCTTCTAATAATATATATTAAAAAAATAAGCAAAGAATAACAAGTATTTGCCCAGTAGATGAACTGTAAATGTTATCAGGCAAAGTAAACATTCCAACTGTAATTGTTATTGTAGATGGATGAATTCATAAATATGGAAACACTAAAATATGGTGTAATAAAGAAACAAAACGCAATGGACTGAGGAAAGAATGCAGCATGCGGCAGCCTGGGCAAAAGCAGTTCAGAAAGGTTAAAGAGCTAACAAGAGCACTGAAAAACAGGAGTTTTTCATGTGGCACCAACCCTGTCGAAGCTGATGCAAACATTTGTCACCCATTCACCCCTCGGGGTTTTGTTGATACTGCTCATGAACCCAAGGGAAAGCGTTCCTGTTCCCATCCTCCACYAACTAACTCTGTCCTCAGGAGTGCACGTTTGAAGCATGTCTCCCAGTGCGCCTCGCTTACCGTGCTGTGACTCGTAGCACGGAGAGGTTCTGGAGCACGTGAGCCCTTTGCAGGCAGCAGCACCAGGTGATGTGCTCCAGGGACGCACCTCAAGTGTTGCAACCCCTTGGCGGGGGGAGTAGGTATACAGGACCTAAGTAAAATCCCCACTCAGTGAGGCTTGAGGACATCTGGTACTCAGCAAGTATTTTGCTCCGTACAGGAACATGGCTCTAGGAACAGCAGCAGGCTCCTGTTGTGCCACACGACTTGCTAACATAGACATAAYGTCACTTAGCTCCCTAAGGCTGGGCTTCCCAGGCTCTTAGCTAGGCTGCTCCAGAGTACAGTTTGCTTAAATCGGGATCCTGTCCATTCTGTATTGGCCTTTGTAGGATTTTTTTTAACTCTCCTCTTCTTTCAGAGCTTGCTGTTAGACAGTATAAATACATGTGATAAAATCACGTTGACTGACTTAGGAGGGTTTACATTACTTGTGTTTTTCTTAAAGCTTTGCCTTACGAGAGACTCCAGGGTCCTGACACATGCCAAACATGAATCAAAGATGTCCTGGCTTGTTTGACAGCTTCAAGACCCGACTGCTTGTGAGGAGCCTAAGTAACAGCTGTCATCCAACCTGCTTCAGCAGCTTCTGCTGCTCTCTCAACTCACTTCGGGCAAAGTCAGGGGACACGCAACCAAACTCCTGACGAGCCCAGGGACCTATCACACAAACTGAGCCCTTTCTGTGCACTGCATTCACAACACGAATCCCTGCCGTGGTCCGACGGGCAAGGATTACTCGGTGAGGACACGACCAGGCTGGCCAGGCAGCCTGGCTCATGCCCTGCCACATCTCTTTTGTCCCCTCTTTGGAGCATGGGACACCATGCCAGTAAAACCGGCAAGCACACGTATGACAACCATACCGCAATCAATACTTTCCCTGTTCCAGCCCCATTTGCACCCTATGCCGGTCCTCCTGCATGCTCTGTTTTTCTTCCACTGCTGTCTTGGCATTGACATACATGTGGTCTGCTAGTCCTGCAAAATCCGGTCAGTTCTTTCCTCCTTAACTGCTCCAAATCCCTAGCGGTGTGGTCAATGACAGCAACACACTTCCCTCAATTTTCAGCTCATTGAGTTGTTCAGCTGAAATCAAGCTATAATTTAGGGGAAAAAAATAGTATTTTGAGTTTGACATTTTAAGAAAACCACCCTTCATTTTGCCAGAATACCATTAATAATTACACTCCTGGCTTCTCCCTATACAATACATTGCAAGCACAAATATTAGCCCTTAGATGATCTGATCTTCAATCACGAATAGCTGTCTCAAAGCTAATGCTTGTTCATTAGCAAGCAGGAAAAAAAAAAGCTTCTGAGAAATAGGAAGGCTGGCCCTCTGCTCATCTGAAAATTTATCTCTGAATATTCAGTACAACCTCAGTCATTAGTTTCCAAAGTCACATACGGAGCAGATAGATGTCAAATCAATATCAAGACAGATAACTTCTTATCAGTAGGAATGGGTACTGAGAAACAGCCGCTGTGTGATGGTATCATTTCATTAGGTAAGTTATCAACAACGAGTGCCATATGTGACATTCCCCTATAGCCTTGGAAAAAGCCTGGGAGATAATAGCATGCTTTATAGTTTAGTTCTTTGCACTAGTTAAGAATATGGCACATTAAATCCACCTCAAAATAAACAAATACTGTAATTATAGCTAAAAAAAATTTATRTCATTCTAATCAACTAGAGCCTGACTGGGGCAGCTGGGTATGTTTGGAGAGCTAAATCAATACTTCAGTACCAAAAATGGTATTTAATGACTTCCAATCTTTTAATTTAGAAACTGTTACGTCTTGCATTAAAACAATTATTTCTCTTTAGGATAGACTTTTCCTCTCCCTGCTTTTCCAGTGTTTTAGCATAATTTTTATATACAACTGTTTTCTATACCTACTAGAGAGAAGTTCCTTGAAATTTTGAAGAATCCATGTTTTAGATGTGTTTTTTTACCACCACTGCATCATATGGAGAGTGCAATAAGATGCCACCAAATTAATTTCATCACTGTGATRGATTATTAGTATGCAAATCTAATGGATCCCCTAGTGTTCCCTTGCTATCATATTACCGCTGTTTACAAAGGATTGCAAAACTTTCATTATGTTGGCCAATCAAACATTGAGTCAGCTAGTTCATTTTTTTCTGTCTCTCCAAGTGGCTCTATTTATATCAGCTAGATGGTTTGACAATCCCCTGAAGCACAGAAACCAAAATATCCCCCCAGTAGCAAAGACCTCTAAAATCAGATTCATGGAAAACTCTTGGCCCATCTCTGCTGCAGAGCTCTCAGCATGGGCTGTATCACAATACTCTCTTTATCCTGCATTTCCCTTCACATAGAGTAAATAAACCAAGCTAATTAGGTTAAGGGATAACCATGAGTAATGTCGCAGCTGCAACGAATGACTCTCAGAAAGGAACTATGGAATAACTCAAGCATCTGAAGGAGTACAGAAGCAAGTGCTCTACAATAACCCACCATATATCAAAATAATAAAGAGAGACAGAATTTGGCAACAGTAAGGATATGGCAGTATTGACATACATAGAGATGTCCAACATAAATATTTCAAGATCTTTTATCAACAGTTCATAACATAACAGGAATGTGCATGAGCTGCAGCAGCTCAGCTCCAAACAGCACCATGCGGCAGAGGATCAGCCTTTAGATTAAGCTTGCAAGTGGGGTGGAGAAGAAAGCACAGGGGAAAAAAAAACTGTTTGCAGCTTAGTAGGTCACTTTCAAACTAGCAGCATTGGTGCCAAATGGAGCTTTCTAATTACTTTTATTTTCCTGCTGAAATTGCAAGCGTGAAGCACAAAAAACTGCACAGCGCTGGGGTGATTCACGTTTTTCTGGATTCCCCGAGCAGGCAATCCCTCCCTGGCACTACGGCAGTCGTCCGCCGGGTGAATTGGGCTTGAGCAGCTCCAGGCTGATCTCACGAAAAGGACTGACGGATATTCAGTCTGTAGAGCTGCAGTGGGGAAACCAGAAGCCTCAAAAAAGTTGTTGTATCGTTAAGTACTGTGATATTCACACCCTTTTTCTATGTGACAGAGTTTTGAAAGACCTCCTAAATTAAAAGGGCTAATTTCTTATAAATTGACCTTTTCCCTCTTTCTGCAAATGCACACGTGACTACRGGAAAGCAGTCTGAGTCACCAAGGAGTTATTTACTCTCGAAACCACCTATCTAGCACCACACTGAAAATGAGGCTTAGCAATTCYGCACATCTCTGTCCTGCTGGGCATCTCCCAACTTGCCTCCAGCTTTCCCCAAGACAGAGTCCGGACTGGGAAAAGAATTTTCCTTTTTGTCCTGCTTCCACGCCTACATCAAATTTTCTGGAGCRGTTCCTGGTACGCCATTAAGCAAAAAACGTAGGAGTCATTGCTTTCAGCTCAGCCTGGTCTCAGTTCTCCTAAATCCTCAGGAAGGTTAGGCAGAACCCCTCGTCCCCGTTTGGACACACGCGATCGTCACGGACAGCGTAAAGGGYCTGTAGAGGCTTCACACTACTGTGGCTGCGATTCTCCCTCCGACCAGCCAGYTACTCTGTATTACAGATGCCCTGCCTAGACTCAGACATCACCTGTGGACGAGCATCAGAGATGTGATGCTGAGTACAAGTCTTGCGGTTCAATATATCAACCTCCACAACAGGGGGAAAGTCTATAGAAAGTATAGATTTTATCTGCAAGTCAATGGACATTTTCTAAATATTAATTACAAYGTACTATTAGCAATATGTTTGGCTGCATAAATATTTGCTTGCTAGGAAGCCAACAACGAAATTCTCCTACTYGTCCAAATTTCACCACCTTCTGCCAATGGATTTTTGTTGCACCTAGAGCCTCCAGAAAGTTTTTGAAGTTATTCTGGCTTGTTCTTCTAAAGATGGATAAGAATCTGTGCAAAAAGACTATTGCCTCAGCATCTTTTCATCCATGTGTTCRCGCCTCAGAAGTATAATAGCAGAGCGTAAGTTATCGTAGCTTAATTGTCAGGGGACCCACCAACAAGATATGGGAAATGTCCCTGTTTAAAAGGGAYGATGTTTAAAGGAGAATAGGAAAGCTTGCTGGGACTGAATTGCAGAATAAAGCTGGTTAAGACAGCATGAGGTCCAGTGAACACATAGGCTGGGATTTTCAAAAGTGATTAAGGACAGTGGCACTTCTTTGCCGCTTGGACTATTATGAAAATCCTAGCCTCACTCCACATTCTCCGGTTTTGTGTRTGGCTTTTACACCTCTGCTCATCGATTTCACTGGCTGCTTTTGGCATGCGATCTGTGCCTCAGAGCTGCTGAGCAGGACTTGGACCTTTTAATCGCTCATCTAAAGCGACTACCCTGCTCTATTAGAGAGGTGCACTCCTCAGGCCTTTAAATTACACACCAGTTTGAAAGAATATAACAAGGGAGCATTTCTACCACTTCAATATTAGAAATAATAAAATTATAAAATTAACATTGTGCTAGTTTGACAGGTTTGCAGAAAACAGAGAAGTATTCATTAATTGTGCAAGTTGAGAAATGCTTCATTTGCATCAAAAACAATAAGCTGGCAAGAAAGCACACRAACTGTGCCAAGTCTAAAGGTGTTACCATGACGGTAAGAAGAATTGGTTTAAGAAACCATTTATTTGATGAAATTGGAGGATCCCCAACTTCATAAATCAATTCCCAAATTGCAGGAAAAAAATATTACCTTTTAAATGCCCCTAATTGTTATTCATTATTCTAGGCCCTCTAAACCTCACCAGAGTGGTTTATTGATGATGTAGTCTTCAAAGAACATTATTCAGGCAATGGAAAGGAGGGAAAAAAAGAAAAAGGAAGGAGTACTGCACCAGAATAATGAATTACAGTGGACAACATCAAGTAGTTTCAGTTTGTTTGCTTTAGGCTAAATTAACAAATAGAAGGCTTCCCCCCACCCTTATTCCTTTTTTGTTAAAAAAGAAACAAAATTATTTAAACAGAAAAAAAGAAGGCAATTAGATTCATATGGAATTACTGTGTTTAAATTTAACACTTATAAAGCCCTATCTCCCAATACAAGACAGGGTTCATTCGATACAGAATTTGAGAGAAAGTTTGGGGTTATTTGATTATTTGCTGGAGGGCTTCTCTGCTCTGGGTGCTGTCCTGGTTGCGTGGAGGTCGCAGATGGCTTTGACCTTGCCCACAACAGAACCAGGTTTTCACACAGCAACTTTAAACTGCAGTTTTTTTGGAATGCAAAATTTTTAAAATTCTAAAAAAGTCAGGGCAAGTTCAATGGGCAGACTAGGCCTGGTTTAGTGAAGGACTTCTGCGTGCCTAGTGTAAAGCGTGCACATTGTCCCACTCTAATTCACTACGTAAAACATGGGCTCCATCAGAAGCGTAACTCCCACTCAGGGCATTTCTTCAGAGCCTATTCCTCCATGGGAGGAAGACGGAGGTGTCAAGCAGACATCGCTTCAAAAACGGGATCAGGCAAGAAGTATCATGTGCAAGACGGAATAAATCCTGGAAAGGGGGAAGTCAAAAAGAACTGCCTGTCAAAAAGTCAGTACAAGGTATCTGGTGATAGGGAAAAGGTCGCAAAGCAAAGAAAGGCTGGGTCCTAAACMGGGCTTAAATGCAATTTTTCAAGGTTGTCTGTTCACCTGTCCTGTGGCAATGGGTACCTACCCTTCATGGAGCAACTGGATTTACACAGYTGGAGATAGTCCACCAAACACTCCGAAGTATGACCATGTAACAGACTAAAAATCAAAGCTATTGGTATATTTGCAAAAGGGACATGTGTAGTTTCATTTCTACCACAGCTAATTTCTTCTGATGCAGYAAAATCCAAGATATCAGTACCGCCAGTGTAACGGAGCACGTGCATCTTGCCTGCTTGAAATGCAAGAACAGACAGGAACTGGTTACAGATCACCAGTAATAAAAGCAACCCCCACGATCACTCTGGAATGAAAGAAAAATAAATTCCAAACTTTCAAGAGCTGTTTGCAGCGCGGCGGTTTTTGCACACAGGATGCTCTCTTTTGCAAGAGATGCAAACAGTCTCTGCAGAAGCCCTGCCCCGGCGCCTCCCTGCAATTACACAAGAATGCAGGCACCTTATTCCACTAACGAACGCTTTCTAAGATAAGTCAAAAGATGATTATTAAGAAAATCAGAAACTCTGCACGCAGACGTGACACCAGCAATAATGCTGGCTACAGTCCTGCTTTGTTATTTTACTTATAAACAAATAACAAATACTTACAGGTTTTGTCCTGTTGCTTCTATTTTATTCCCTCTCACGGCAGCTAATCACACCACGCACACGGGTGGTATCGGACCCCCAGGTATTCATTGGCTTAATTACACTGCAATGGGGGGAACTGGGGAATTCTTACTCTTTCGTCAGCRTTAACTGGCCAGCACCCGGGAGCTGCTCCAAGCGGCGAGAGGAAGCGCCCCGTTTCGGGGCCGCGAAGAGGCCRTCGGCGTGGGCTGACCTACAGCAAGGGCTTCGAGAAGAGAGGATCAAAGGAGAAGCGGAAAATCCTTAAGCAAAACACAGAGGGACCCAACAACAGGACGGCAGGCAACCAAACGGACAAACCCTCCGAGCCGCTGGGCAGCGGAAGGCGCCTGCAGGCTCCTGGGACGCTCTCGTCCTCCTGGCAGGAGCACGAGCGGGAACAGACACGCGAGCTCCGGAACCGGCTGCATCTCAGAGGGGTCTCACCACAAAACCAGCGCTGCGCACACGCAGACGGAGGTTACAGCCCAAGTAACTCCAGCCGTACCGGGGAAAGACGTATCACATCAGAAAATAAGTACAACTAATTTAGTGACTAACACAATTTTGGGGTATCAAGATGCACCCAAATCCAAGACACAGGCATCCCAGGAGGCAGGAGCCAGCACTGGGATTTTCCAACCAGTACAGTATCAGAAACTTAAGTATCAAACTTAGGACATGAAAAAAAAAAAAAGGAAAAGAAAGGAGAGAAAGACACCTAGAGAAACATAGACTTTGCTTGGTCTTTTAGGGAGAAAAATAAATGAAAAGACAGCGGTCTGTTCTCCTTTACGCTCGTGGCGGAGGACGTACTCCGGGAGCGGGACGYGTGCCGGAGGCGCTGGCGCACCGTCGCGCTCGCCCTCCCGCTTCGCCCCGGCGCTCTCTGCGCAGCGACCCGGGCCGCGGGCTGCCCGCCCGCCTCTGAGCCGGAGCGGAACAAAAGCAGCATTAAGCCGAGCTCCGCRGTCACCCGCGCGCCATCCTGGCTCGGGTGGCTCGGCGGCTACGTGGCTTTTTGTCCGAGAGCTTGCATCAATGGCCTCCTTGTCGTCCGTCGGGCCCCCGTGGGGTTACATGAGTACTATCGCAATTCAATAGCTTTGCTCTCGACCATTGTCTTTTAATATAGGTTTATAGTCCGCAAGGATATATGCTGCATTACAATTAGTCATGATGTCCAGCAGTTACTGAGGCTTATTTGCAGCACAGAGTTTATTGCCCTTTGCGAGGCTGACAAAGAGATGCTTGTTAAGGGCCGTATACAAGAGGCAAATACAATGCATGAATTTCTCAGCAATACAAAGGAGGAAAATAATAGCTGGTCAGTAAACAGCAACCAAGTAGCAGCTTCTTCCCCCTCCACTGCCTTTCTCAAATCGACATATCCCACCTAATTTTAAAGCAGCATCTGGTGGAGAGAGGAAAAAACAACCAAGTACGTACTCTGCATCTCATGCTCATCTCTTCTTTCCACCATTTCCATCCTCTGTACCCTGGGGGGTCACACTCAGGCCCAGCACCCTGCATGTTTCCCACTGGAGCCTTTCCAGTCTGCATGTTCAAGGATGAGCAGAGAGGAAGGAAAGGGTGGAGGCAGCTCCAGCCCTTCATTACTTCACAAATTACACATTTTGTGTATATATATATACACACACACACACACACACACACACAAGTAAAATAGATTTATGGACATATGCGTATGTATAAATTAACTGCCATCTGGACCATAAGGCTGAGGTGCAAATTGGAATGCAACTGAGAATTAGCAAGAAGTGAAGCAGCAGAGTCAGTGCCCTGTTCACCCAGGGAAAATAGGAGCTGCTACATTTAAACATCACAGTGTAACAGAAGAACCACCAGGACAGGGCCCAAGACAGAATGAACACCGCACCTAGTGCCTCTTCTCATCCTCCTCTCCCTTCCCTCCCCCACTTCTCTAGAGGTTTGGAATTTGGGGAAGTTCATATCCAAACAATGCAAATTTTGGCAGTCGTTGTTAAATGGGCCAGTGTGGGATACAAAATCCAAACACCTCAAAAATGCAAGGAATSTCTTCTATTTCAGATGCAAAAGTCACAGCTCAGCCCAGGCTTCAAATGGTCAAAAAGAATCTGCACCAAGGGGCTTTAAGCCAAGCAAACCCAACCATGCTCCACTAGCCTCTGTTTCCCAGTTAAGAGCTCCTCGCTATTTCTAGGAAGTCAGATACACTGGCAAAGAGTAGTCATCTTTATACCAGCACTGAAGAAAAGAAAACCTCACTTCTTGGCAGGCAAGCAAAGCTTCATCCGCTCATGGTGACTGAGCGGAGGGATCATCAGAAACCAAATGATTTTAATATTAAGTTTTTAATACTAGAAGTTGCAGGCTCTAAACACAAGTATCCTTTGCATATCTGCACATGTCCAAAACTTCCTCATCACTTTTCTCAAAGTAGGAAGATATATAAACAAAACCAACAAGCTTATGTTTATTTCCTTCTCTTGGGTTGCTCAGCACTTTGGAAGAGTCTTTGGACTGGAATCTGAGTTCACTAGCTGATGAGCCTTCTTTTTGTTCAGCTCAGGGCTTCTTTTCAAAAATAATTTTTCAGCCAACTTGCAAACTTTTCCTAGCCCAGCCTGGTCCTGCCATTACAGTGGCTTTTTCACTTAAGAAATCTTTTTCTTCCTCAGAGGAAAAAGCTACTTCTTTCACGACTTCTTCTTCAATGACTATTTAATCACCTGGATTCTCTCTGAGAAATTACTAAACTCCTTACTTCCCTCTCCCAAAAAATCAGTTCTCCTGACACCAGCCAACCTCCGGAGCTCAGAAGCCACTCATTAAGCTGAGTAACCCCTCAAGTCATTACACTGGTGAGCACGTGCAACAGGCCTTGGGAGAAAATGAYAGATTCATCATCTTAGGCAACCCAAGATGCTAAAATTTTTCATAACAGCAACTTCATAACTTCAACCAGAATTCATACATTTTACTTAGAAGGTCCCTGTATCAAGGTGGGCTCCAAAAGTCTTTAAGGAATTGTCATCTCTAAGGCATTAAAGCTACTTTTCATTCACCARATAGGTTTGTCTTGTTGATACCCACACAGCTACGTCAGTTCTGTACAATCAGAGTAATGAGCRTTTTTGGACTCTATAGGAATGTTTGCCAATATACTTTTGATCATGGGTTTAATGTCACAACTAATTTTGTTCCAAACCAGGCAGGTGTGCGCTCAATGACTCTTCTTACTAAAATAAAGTATTTCCCTGGTGGAGAAAACACTTATTTTCAATGAATTCAAACAGATAAATAATAGGGACACATCAGGTCAGGCTATAACCTCTCTCTTGTGTGTTTGAAGGAATGTAACTTTTTATTTGATCCTAACCTTTGAGGCCTGAAAAACATTCTCTTAGCACTTAAAAAGCAACATCATCTATTAGTTTTTCAGCCCACAAAAGCTTTCACACAGAATTGTAAATCACTATTCCCTATGAGTCACATGCTATCAGAACCTTAGTCTGAAAACTCCTAACAATTTGCCTGATTCTTAGATATTCATCGCATAGCTATAGATAAGATATGGAAATTCACTTTTTTTCTGTGTGTCTTTTTTCTATGTTTTAAATTCATCATGAAGAAAGAGAAAACAAAATAGTAATAAGACATTAGAAACATGTATTTTCCTAAATGTGCCCGTCTATGAGTGCAAGTTTTATTCTGTACCTCCTCTAGCAGATTTCAGAAGTGTAAACACTTGCATTTAAGTATCATTCCAAAGGTTTTGCCTTTACTATACTTTAAAAGTTGTCTCTGTTCACAAATACTAAAGCTACATATGTAAATAAGGATATGCAAATAAATAATATGTAAATAAAGATTTTATTTCAGACAGCCAAATATGCTTCTGAAATTTAATTAGATGCAATAAATACTCATCAGGACATCCAAATCAAGGGGAAAAAGGTGCAAAACGTATGTGAGAATTCAGCAGTAAATGCACACACATTCCAACRAAGTGCAAATAAGTCTAATTTATTCCAATAGCATTGGAAGCGGTACAGTTAGCTTTGCACTGCTTCACCCCAAAGGGGCCGATTTCAACCTCCAAAACCGCCCATCTCCCCCGCGCAAGCTGCGTGCAGCGCCCGCGCCGCCACGCTCGTCTCGCCGAGGCGCCGCGGAGGGCAGGGCGCCGAGCCGCGGGCAGGACCCTCTCGCCTCCCCACGCTCCCGGCGGTGCGCTGCCCGGGGCGGGGGGCCCCACTGCCGGCACCCGGCCTCCGGCGGGCTCGCTCCCCCGCGCGCGCCCGTCCGAGAAGCGCCGCACGGCGCGGCCCTGTCCCGGCTTCCCGGGGCTACGCTGAGGCSAGGAGGGTCAGGCTCTCCCCTGGGCGATGAAATAATCCATTACAAGCACATTACTCATCACAGCAAACGAAGAGAAAATACAGATGCGGAGAGCGTCGCGGAGCGTTGCACGGCCYGTTCTCCCGTCTGATCAGCGTTTCAGACCTCCCGCTCCCCTTCCCTCTCCTCTCCCGCGCACACCCCCGCGGGCCAGCGTACAGGTAACGCAGTGGCCGCAGCAGTTTCATGYGCCGCAGAGAGCTCACGCTGCTATTTTGGACACAGTCCTCTGCAGACGGACTCCTTAATACGTTTCTTGCAATGTGTCATGACACTTAACACTGAAGCAGGGGAAGCGAGGGAGAATAAAAACAGGCATTTCTTCAGGGAGGGAYGCACTCAATTAAAAGTTTGCTCCAAGGAAAATTAAGCTAAGCCAATTTGCAGCTGAAGGCAAGCCTGCCGCAACCCCCCCGGCAAGGAGGCAGAGCCTGGATTTTGGAGGATCCTTTTTCCCTTTTCCTCGTTCACGTAAACGCTCCTCCACRCCACCGCCGCTTTCCAACACGCGGACTCGTCCTTGGAGCACACTGAAGGTGGACGGCAGCGCTCCCGCCGCCTCATCCCCCCACGAGCCCGTCTCTCAGACGGCCCAAAGCTCATAGCACAACCTGCTTCAGCGGAGCAGGACTAGYTTCACCCGTCCTCCCCCAAGCCCCTCCGTTGCCGCAGCGAGAGTCGGGCTCGCTCTCGTGTTTCCGCCGTTGCGGCACCCACCCAAGCGCCGGCTTCGGCGGCGGGACCCRCGTGCCTGCCCGGGCACGCCCGCGTCCACCCCCACCACGGCGACCGGCCGCCCTTCCGCGGGGAAGCCCACCAGCCCGCGTGCTTCGCAGAGCAGTTCATCCGCAAGAGCCCTGCCGCAGTCGCTGCAGCTTTTACGCTGCATCCAAGTGCTGTGGCAAAACTTTGGGGGGACAGGAAGGCTCCCGCGAGTCAGGGACACCCTGCCTGCTGCAAACCTGAAAAGCCCGAGATTTTCCATTTTCCTCTTCACCRACACCTCCAGGACCTCTTGGACTTTTCTCTTCCCTCCACTCCTTCCTTCCTCTTTTCTTCCCACTTCCCTTATTTTCCCCTTCCCTCTTTTTAATTCAGGGAGTGACCTCCATGGTCCAGTCTAACTTACACTGGAGTCGCAGAGAATCTTTCCCCGCACTGACTGCAAACAGGCCCCAAYCTCCTGTTAGGAGCCACTGTGACAATTTTATTCATTTTTTAAACCAGACACCATATTATCCCCATGTCTAGGACATCTGGATAAGTCCGTGGCTTTAGGATCACCTCCGGACAGGATGTCCTATCCCTCTTTTTCCTCTGGGATGTTTCTCACACAGCAATGTTCAAAAATGCCAGGGATGCTGCAGGAAACCCAGATATAAGAGTTTCCTTGAGAGCCAAGGACTTGTTTAATCTTAATTACAGGCATAAGATGGAACAACCACTCAATTAGCCAAAATCTTTTATGTTTATCACCTGCCCTGATTTAGGATCCCAGGATGAATATTAGGCTAATAAATGGACAGTGCTGTGATGCTGCTTTTAGAGCATAAGAGACCTCAGACAAATGGGTACAGTCCCAGATAGGATCAGCTTATGAGGGATGGCTTCCTCCTGACAGGCTTGCCGGTGAGACACAAAGCRGATTTCATTTCTGATTTCGTTTCATGTGCCCTTCCATGCAGGGGCAGATCCTTGCCAGTAGCAGAGACCCGGCTCTTTCCCCCTGGGAAAGCCTTGTCCCCGAATGGTTATGCAGAGGCTTTCCTGACAAGGCCTACAAGATTATTTTGTGTCTGGAAATAAGAAATTCAATCTGAAAATATCACCTATTCTCTCTCCTTGGTCTGTTGCACATCACATATGCCTCCTTTTTAACTTGATGTATTCAATTACGAAAAATAGAAGTTATATAGGGCTCTTGGAAGATGCCAAATCCACAGCCATCAAGGACACAAATAGGGCTCTTTCCAGTGGTACGAAGGTAAGCATCTTGTTAAARCAGATTTTACGTGCTCTAACCTTTTCACAATAGGCAAAGTACTTCTGTTGCTGTCTACATCAAGTTTGTCCATTTTTAGAGGAGCCAGAAAAAGGAGCTTCAGCGTAGTGTTCCCCAAGGAGCTCACATGCATGGCTCTGCATTCACTGGTCCTCATCCACAAAGATGGAGAGGTTTGCAAGCAGGGGTCTTAAACTTTCCTGAGAGCAAATATAACCCTGTTTTATCTCTTGTCCTTCTAACATCGTCTTGATGAGACATTTGTGTTTTGTTTTGTTGTTCCCTAAGGAGAGGGTAAAAGTATAAAAGGGAAAGAAAACTCAAAAAACAGATAAACATCTGAAATCTCCAACAAAACACATGGTTTAACTTAGGGAAAATTTAGACGGCAATCACTTAGAAAAATATGTATTTAAGTTTTGCTCTATAYGGAATGGAGGAAAAAACCCTCAAAGACAGAGGGAGATATCAAATGGGAAAGCTGAAAGATACTGAAATCATCATGGTTCACTTCAGTCCTGCATAGCGCTTCAGACACCAAGTTAGGACAGCAAGCGAGTGCAAGCCCTGTGAAGTCAGCTCAAGATAAAACTCCCTGCTCTGAGTAATCCCTAAGCATCCAAACAATAATTAACATACTGATGAATCTTGCTAGGAAGAGCCGAAAGGAAGACGTTCTCAAGAATTGGCTAGCATTCACATCCCTCCAGCTTTTGGTCTAGCAAAAGAGAGCTGAGTGACCCTGCCTGCCTCTCTGGCTCAAGTGTTACAGAAGACAGACAGCAAATGCTCTCCTTCCCCTTCCCACAGCTCAGCATACGCCTAACCCCTGGCTGGTGCTTAAGAGTCGCACTGCCCTTCCTCCTGGGGTGTTACCGAGACGTCTCAAACTGGACACGTTAAGAGGTGAAGCACTGCATGTTCTAGCCCTTTCTTTTTAGCTACCTGATACTAATTTTTTTTTAATCTTTTCTTGTTCATAGTAGCAGGATCAAGGGATCTGCTTCCTGCAGTGGACTTCCTTGATAGTTCCATGGCTCAGGAACAAACCCCAGCTTTGTGTCAACACTCATCTTTACTCTGATCTAAACTACACAAAGTTTAAGGCGGTTTGATCTAAAACTCAGTAAAGCTGGTAGAAAAGCTGAACTTCAGAGTGCCTTGGATTTCATCTGATTAAAGTCAATTTCCCGGCATCTTCGAAATATCATCCTTACGAAACATCACAAATACACCTACGTGTGTTTTCAGAAAGGAGGATTTTAAGAAATGTCCTATGTCTTCCCTGTAGATGCTCAAAACAGCACTTAAGTGCAAACAGGAGCTCACAGCACACACCGAATGGAACTTTCTAGTGTCAGATTTGAGCTCCAGATATTCCTTCAGGGCCTAAAGCCTACTGGTTTTGGAATATACAGAGGAATAAATATTTTATAGAACAGTACAGCTGGACAGGTTTAAAGTTTACTCTATAGACCAGCACTGCCCAATTAAGACATCAAGAAAAGGGTGAGAAACATCAGCCGATCATACTAAACAGCCCACAGACACGTCAGAGATCACAAGAGATTCACTGCAGCCATTTCTATACGATTACCCTCATCATCTACAACTACATCCAAACAGCAGGGTTAGTTCCTATCCACCTGGGGCAGACGAACAAACAAATAAGACTCATCTTATCACTGACACACAGGTCAGCACAAACTCAGCAGCATCCAGACACCCCAACTCGTGCCTTTAACAAGTTAATATCCCTTTTCCCTAAGTCAAGGTTGCTTTTAAAGGATATGCAGCAGCAGTTCTAGTAGTCAAAACCATCTTTGAACCAAGAAACTCACTGCACATAAGGATTGCTGCTGTGCTGGTRTCATCTGTTTGTTGCGACCATGTTCACCACATCAAATTTCTCCTCGAGATTACAAAGTACTTTCTTAGAAGATGGACAAAGCTAACAGAACACAACTGCATGACATCGCAAGGAAAAAATTGCATCAGGAAGGTCAAAGTCARAAACCTTGGTAATCTGGATCTGCCCAATTACATCATCATAAGAACCACACGCTTGCCTCTCGCTCCATTCACGATCATTACTTTTTACTGTCTCCTTTTCTGCTTGCACTTTAATTTAGGATTGGTTGCACTCTGCTGAGGATTCGACTGAAGTCTCTGCAAAACGCTGAACCTTGCAAATCTCAAACGTTATTAGCTGTGAGATGGTGATATTTAACCAGATTAACATATTCAAGCCACAGGGAAAAAAAAAAATCTTCTGGTGAAAATTATGCCTCTCTGGGTGGGCTGATTTTAGCAAGTCTAAACAACATATTTAGGAAAACAAAATACTGATTCAGAAAACAAGAGACCTGTCCGTGCTGCTGTGTTCTTGCTGTGTGTCCTATGGTACAGCAYGGCTATAAAGTTGTCAGTGGCTCCTGTTCCTTCATTTGATAGCTACCTCATCAAGTGTGAATCATGAAACCACATAAACTGCAACAATGCTGTCCTTCTACTGACTTCTCGGAACATAAACAATAATAACATAAATACGACTTACCAAAGACTTAAGTAAAGCACTTAAAGGAAATCTATATTTTATATAAACCACGGATGTTTAGTGATGTGGTATGATATTTCTGCTTGGTTCCAAATAGCTGGAAATCATCTCACTATTGAGAAGTGGTATATCCCTTGGATGCTTAAAGTTAAAGCCAAAATGTTATCTTCTATTTATTACATTTTTTGTGTTGATATAAAGCACCACAGGCACAGACATTATGGATTGGTAAATGATGCAGATTTGATCAGTTTACAAGTGACAAAGTACTAGCAAGCCTCTTCATGTAAAATGTGAAGAAAAGTTCATTTCAAACAGCTTGATGCTGGGGGAAAAAAATGCAGGAGAAATCTTATTTGTAGTTTACTGACCTCTCTCATGAGTGTTCATTGGCTGGTGCTGGATACTAACCTTAGCTGATACTGAATAGCCTTACAAGGAGCTGCCTACAAAGTCACGCAAACCTCGTATTTCTATTAGCTGATTGTTAACCACAAATATTTGTAGTTTGTGTTATCTGAGCAATCATGAAAATCCAGCATGGAAAAACTCAGACATGAAAAAAATCAATGTTGAAACCACCTTAAAACCCTCAAGATGATAAAACATGAATTAAGCCCAGAACACTGTCCTTAAAGCACCCTATTTTTATTGGCTCAAAGCAAGGATCTTCCAAGAGGCGCTCCTCTGACTTATCATTGAATAACATATGGCAAGATCTACTCGTCACAGCACCACCACCACTTCATCAATTATCAAGCCAAATACACCCTTGCCCTATTTTAGCCATTCACCGTCTCAGCTTCTTCCAGCCTAACCGGSGTGCTCTCAGTCACCCCTGGGGTAGCTCATCTGCTCTAAGCTGACTGTGGGGTGAGCTTGCTTATTTAACCCAAGAGCTGCAAACGCTGCTTTTAGTGTCAAAATTTTCCATGATTATCAGACTGAGACCTCACTATCTGAACCATCTGCACTGAATAAAGGGGTTTCCTGAACAGGAAGCACAGAGCACCACGAGATATGTTATAGCAGATTCTGCAGATGATTTGTGTCCTAACTGATAAAAAGGGTTAACGCTATCACTCATGAACTGATGGTATCTCTGTGCTACCAAATGCTGCAGTCACTGACACCCTTGCAGATGCCAGCCACAGATCTAACTTTTGAAGTGAGAACTTAGCAAGAAGTTTCATATGCTTTTTCAAGCACTGAAGAAACATTAAGAAAGAAAAGAAGCCAATACACAGTCTCTACAAAGAGCTTGTGAGGATGGATGGAATTGCTAGCTGTCTTTATCAAAAACTATCATCAAGAAGAAAACTGTGACCTTGGATGTTCTCTGACAATTACTGAAGGGAGATTAAACCAGTTTAGAAAATAAGATTCCTTCACGCATGATACTTTTCCAAATTTGCAAGAGTAAAAATGGACCTTACTACCGTCAGCAATGCCAATGACAACAACAAGTATATGCCAGATAATACAAGTCTACCATATCAGGCATGGCATTTGAACAGTGAACAAGACTGAATTGTGTCAACTGGAGGACCCAAGGTGCCTTCACACAGGTGTAATCACTGCCAATTGCTATAGCTTGTGCTGATGTTCCAAATAACCTTCTTAACAGTTTCAGGATCTATGGTTTTAATCTAGGGTAAATCCAATTTAAACCTTCCACAATGCTGATAAAGTTGTAAAGAAATTATAAGGAAAACTGTAAACCTGTCAACACACTTCAGAAAAATCTGCAAAAAAATCTGATGGGGAAAAAACATTTGCACTCTTCTTGCAAAGACGACTCCACATCATTTCTAATTCCACATCATTTGAATTAGCGATGTGGGATCCCCTGGCACAGCAAGGTTGTGCCTCCTCCTAGTACTTTTAAGCATTGCATTATCTAATGCAAATACAGACAAACTAGCAGCTTGTTTGCAAGGGGACCTTTTAGGCACAGCCTCAGGCAAGTCGCATGCTGCTCGTCCTTTGTCAAAGGACAGACAGTGGTGCTTCTCCCCTTTGGTAGGTGCTCTGAGATCTCTAACCAAGGGATTCTAGATGTTAAAATTACACATACACTCAACTTGGCATGTTCCTCCAGCTTTTGGCAAGAAAAGTGCCTGAAAGAAAGATATATGATGTAGAGGAGTTCATATCGAGAATATTTCCTGATTATTTGCTATTTTACCTGTGTAACTGAGCTTAAGCTAGCATTTTTTTTTCTGATATAGTTTTCCTTTATTTTTGCACATCCATGGTATATTACAGTCACTTGATACAGACTAAGAGTTGGTATCTCTGTCCATGCAGTGACAATGACAGTACATTTCACTCCACTGTTTTCTCAGATCTGTTTCTATTTTTGTATTTATTTATGCCACTAAATTATCTAATTAGTGGCACATATAGTTGAAACATGAGCTGCTGTGAATATTTACTGCACTTGTCCAGGCATTTATCTAAATAGGTGGCGTGCCAAGTCTACGTAATAAGGAATAATGATTCTTCAGAAGAGTTACAGGAAATTATAGAAGACAAAAAAAAGTTTTCACAGTAGGTTGTAGCTTCCAACAACATATATCAATTCTTCCAGAGACAGAGCAATTGCATAGTAATGACAAAAATTTTATTGTAACAAATAAATCAATACTTGCCCTATTCCAGTCTCAGATGTTGCTTTTATGGATCTTCCCATGTCTATTATATAAAACTGCTCCTGATAGAGTGCATTAAGTGACAACTGCTGGGGGGAATACAGTACCACGTCTTCGCGCAGTGTGCTCTACCTGCTATTAATCACTATCTCATTGCATGGAGATCCATTTATATCACCGCAACAACAGAGCCGAGCTGCTTACGGCGATGGACTAGGCTGCACGTGGAACGCTTGTTTTTTTACAATGGAGCTGTCACCACATGCCCAGCAAAATGAAGATTCAAGATATTCCCCCTCAGAAATGATATTAAGAGGCAGCAAGACTGGCAAGAACACTCCCTGGGGCAAGGCTTGAGCACAACAGTGTCCGATCATCTCAGTCACCATATACAACCCTGAGAAAATGTGGTCCAGGGTGTTTACACAACACAGACACAATCTCTCCCACAGCAGAYTAGCGCTGCACCAGCCCCTTTTTGCACAGAGCCCTTCAACGGAATAACTATGCAACTCTTCACAGCACATTAAGCGATTATAGGAGTATCTTTCCAGATACCTTGTAGCTCAAATAGAAGTCAGAGACACCACACAAAAAAAAATTCCATTATGCAGAAGGTCAGACSAGAGCCACCTGCTCGAGCAATCTTTGCTGCACACCTTTCTTCCGTCTGCTCTAAGCAGAGCAAACCCCACACCAAGCAGATATATAGTACTGGCAGCTAAGGAAGAAACAGGCAGCCCTTCGGACAGGCTTTATTCACTCTCCTGGAGCAGCAGCCAGTAAAATAAAGACACTTGTCCCATGCACCTATTCTTTTAATCTTTCGTCTTGTTGGCATACTTGCTACAAGGACTAGTCCAGGTGACGGGAAGTGCCTTTGAAATGAAGGCATCGCATGTAGGCAGAGAGCAACATCAGTGTGACTATCCAAAGAATTACAGCTGTCAAACACTACATCTTGTTTTA
>NW_028186357.1:3327507-3534058 GCF_003343005.1 Rhea americana | reverse complement strand
AAAAAAAAAAAAAAAAAAAAAAAAGTTTCAAAACAGGAAAATATAGTCATTTCTCTTTCCCCAGTTCTAAGTCAACAAATACTCAAAACAGAAGTGTCCTCAAGAGGTACTCGCAAGCGCCAATGGCAGCACCACATTTCTTCATCCCACTCCCTCTCTTTTCCTGCTCCTTCATCTTCTGTCCACTAGGCACCATGCGACATCTGAATTTTCAGGGAGGCACAACATCTGATTACCCTCACCAGAATCTGGGCATTATAATGGGAATCTATAATACTGTTTAGTATTTCTCAGCAGAAAAATTCCTCATGCTGCTTGGAACTGCTTCTCAGAAAGCCAAGTGGAAATACAGCATCAGTGAGAGTCCTTCCTTGCCCAGACACACYAAACATTGGGAATTACCCTGAATTGGCCAATTTATCATCTCTAGCATACTATCCACACCCCGCGGAGGGCAAAAAAAACTCCACACTTTTGCACTGTACTTCAGGGCTTCAAATGAATATGCAAGTTCCTCTTGGACTAGGATTAATTTATTCACCAGTATGCTAATTTCATTTGCCTATGGCTATTAGTGAATAACCRGAAGCATGAATTTGGCATGGTTTTTAGGAATGCTTGCAATGATAAATGACCAACTAGGTATATCTGCACAGATTCTTTTTCTTCTGCATTTTAATTCATTAACCAAATGAGGTCTTAAAACCATCTACCTCTTTCCTATCCTTCTGATAGATCAGCATGCATTTCACAGTCATCCATCTGATAAAGATTAAAAAAAAAAAAAAAAAAGATTGTCTTCCATGGTGCTCAAGGCAGGCATCTCTCCAATCCTTGTTAAACCTAATCATTGTTAAACCTAATTTTGAGCAAAAAAAAAAAAAAAAAAAGATTGTCTTCCATGGTGCTCAAGGCAGGCATCTCTCCAATCCTTGTTAAACCTAATCATTGTTAAACCTAATTTTGAGCCTTTTACTGTTTTCTGTTCATGCAGTCATTTGCAAGTGACAGCAAACCACTTTTTCGTCTGTAGAGAGGCCAGCTTAGAYGCTAAGCCATTCTGCCCGGACAGAACAAACCAAAGTGTGCATCTTCCCGTATCTGCCACGCTCCCAGGAAGCTTTGCACAGCTAGGGCAAAGAAACACTTCAGCTGCAGGCTAGTTTTCTACTCTCCCAGCTGGGTTAGCGAGCTCAGCGAACGGCTGGCAGAGGTGACAGGAGCGTGCAGCCAGGCATGGGAAGAGCAGCAGTGGGAAAGGAGCACTCAGCAGGTGCACTGCCCCAAAAACAAGCAGGGACCCCCGGTCAGATGGGTAAAACACTTGTTTAGGAGCCCTCAGTGAGGAGGCTGAAGTTCAGCTCCTCCTGGTTTATTTGTAACTTCCCCTCTGAGACCCAGCTGTCCCTGCTCATCAGCCATTGGTTTCAAGCTTTGGGGTTTTTTTTCCTATTCATGGTGGATTTTGGCTTACTCTAAGGCTATTTTTAAAATGGTTGTTAACCTTATGTAGGAAAGCAGGTTACCTTAATGTAAAGGGAGCAGGGGAATTGCCTCAGGCAAGGGCCATACCTCCTGCAGACCCTCCTTGTGCAATACAGGCACCCAAGTCCCAGACCCATTCCCCAGAAAGTTCCCTGCCTCCCCCGTCTCCAACTCCAGGGGCTCTTCAGGCCAGCKGACTTGATGGTTCCATTAATTTAACAGTGCTTGTCCTTTGGTAATCTACCACTTCATTTACAGGCCTCACTTATCTAAGTTCCACTAAATCACCTTGTGATCACTTAGACATTTTTTACTAGTAGCTTCTTTAGACTGTCCTCACTATCTACTGACACCAAGTCTAAAACATGGTCACCTCCTATTGACTCAGTAAATATTTACTCATTACTTCCAGAAATAGCACTTGTTTTTAGTACACATGTGGGAAGTCCCCTGGTACTGCAATAAAAGTCACCTTTACCTCTGAGGGGAGAAAAGGAGGGAAAAAAGGAACCTTGCAAGAATCCAAGTATCAAAGAAGATTTTTTTATTGGTCTATTTGGCAGCTGTTTTGGCTTTTCTGGTCACTGACTGCTTGAGTGAATCTTTTAGAAAGGACTCTATCCAGATTTTTAAGGCTCTCACATTTTAAAAGGTGAATTTCAAAACCATTAGTTGCTCTCCTGCTGAAGGGTGTGGATGGAGATTGTGCTATACCATCTGTTCCCAGCCCATCTATTTTATGTTGTTAAAAAGAGACAGTTTAACTCAGCAGTTCTAAGTATTTTTAGTTTGCATTTGTTGCTATTCTACAGCTGGGATCACAGTGGTTTGAAGTAAATCAGACGAGAATTACACTGTGTAGAAAGTAGCAGCAGATATTCAATGCACCTATATTARGTTAATGTATTCTTTTCATGGATTTATTTTTCTTAGTTCAAGACACACAGAAAAGAATAGGGAAAAATAATAAAATCCTTCAAACAAGTGATTTACTCTATATCAGGGACATGTTTACCTGCCCTACTTAGATGGAGAAAAACAAGTTAGCTAAATGTTGCTAGATATGAATATTTTCATCCTTTATTTCCATAAATATTAGCTGCATATGGCCCCTTGAGTAAACCATGTGTATTGGCTCATAAGCTCCATTGGGGAAAAAAGCAACATTAAAGATGGATCTCTGCTCTCAGTTCCATTGCAATCACACTGTAACCGAGAGACTAGAAGAAACRAAAATGTTTATTGATTACTTTCCCATAACTTTGGGCAAAGAATACTGAAGACCAGCAGACTGTACTAATGACTTAACTTCTTTCACTCAGTTATGTCAGAAGGATGGGGGGGGGGGGGGGGAACCAAAGAAACTGTTTGTTTAAAATAATTTGGATTGGGTAAAACTAGACAACTTTCCTTTCTTTTAAGGCTGAAATTGTGCCCATCAAAATTAATACATCTTCTTCAGAATAAAGATTGAAATACTATTTTGTGGACCCTTTGCAGGGGAATAGTACAAGTAGTTATTGTGCTTCATAGCCAACAGATCTACTTTTAAAAGCTTTTTACAGCGATGCTGCCAATGTGGCTGCCCTTCCCAGCAAGGGCTTGTTTCCTGCTCCCTCTTGTAGCTCTCCTGCTCAGCTGCCTCTTTTCCTCCCTCGTGGTTCATGGCAGTTACTTCATCCTTTTGCTAACTAGCTTTCATGCAGATACAGTAAATAGATGGGAGATGGGCTAACGGCAAAACTGAAGCCACAGTTCAAGCTAACAATACCAACGAGGCTCAAGATACGGCTGGAATTCCTCACAGGCCACCCACTGTTTAAGAGTAGCTTAGCTCTTCTCAAGGTTCAGTTCGTTTATTTTCAGCATAGGCTGAATTCTCTATTTAAAAGTTAAAGTTATGGRCAATCACCAGAGACTGTCACCTCATTCTTCCACAGTCATTCCCAGTCACATGCCCCAAGTGCATATTTGCACTGCCTAATTTTAAGTGCTTAATCTAAGTGCCCACATTTAGAGCGCGCATTCCCTGCCTACAAGCAGCGAGGTGCCTGGGGCATCTCAGCAGCCAAGTCAACCGAGATGTACACATCTACAGCAGATGCCTAAAACTAGCTTGCTTGAAACCTCCACCTTTCAAAAACACATCCTGATGTTTAGACTGTTCTAATGTTGTCACATGAGCAAGCACCAAGATTGAGTGCATACAGCGATACATCAGTTTGCCAGGTAGACACAAGCCAAGGGACACTATTCCTTGATACAGATTTTTCTTGATAGCCCTACAAGAGCTGGGCAAGTTGTTTTGTTGACAGTCCCAAACCAGCCAGTAGCCACAGAACGGAGAACCAGCACTTGTTTACATTTTTGTAGTCTACCAGTATTGTTCAGATARGGTTGCTGGTGGCCCTTCAGTCTAGAGAAGACTAGTTCATTAGTGAATTAAAAGCCYAGTGCAAAGCAGTAACCTTCCCTGGTGAAGATACCTTCAAAGCTTCTGTACCTGCTACAGTGCCCCTCCAGCTGCAGTTCTCTACACTGTTCCACTTGCTTTTCATCCTTTCCCCAGAGGGGCAGCAAAATAGGTTTATCTTTACTTTTTGATCTTTCTTCTCCATTGTCAATTTGGATGAAAACACTTCTGCTCTGCTTCCAGACAGTATTTGTCTGGAAACCTAGCTTTCCCGGGTGCTGTTGTGTGTTCCAATTAATCATACCTCTTCTCTGTAAGCTTTGCTAAATTGCCACTGCCATCACATATTTAAAGCAAGTCTTCAGCAAGAAGACTAGTCACAGGTGTGGTGCTTCCAAACACCTGCATATGCCTGAAAATTGGGCCCATTTCATGCATGGTTGACCAGCAGGGGCTTTCCTTCGAGGCTTCTGATCAATTGGTTGTTATTCCCACTCTCAATTCCAGGATCAGATGGGACTGAAAACATGGCTGCCTTAGTCCACGAGAAATTTGACAAAGATAATGTTTGGACTTTTGCTGTACTAGAGAATAGACTTAAGAGTCATCTAGGGTGTGGCTAATTCCCGCACCAAGAAGAAAAGAAGTTTACAGCCAATTTTAACAGGCAACTCATTGGTATAAATGAGCTTGATCACAGTGAATACTGGAGTATTTACCAAGCCCTCCTAATAGCTGATGTAGCTTTGATACACAGGTTGTGCTGTTGCCAAAAGTTGATTTGATTCATTTTCTCTACACTTGAAAACAAGTCCACAGTTCTCCTGTGGAATAGTGCTATGCTACTCCCCTAACCCTACTGGAAGCAAAAGGAGTATTGTTTTTATTAGCAGCAAGTTAAATTAATGCAGATACTTAAGTATTGCAAGCTGAGAACATTTTAAGGACTTTTTGGCAYATAAACAAGCAAAACCCCAACTCTAAAAATAAAGTAGAAGTGGTCTTTAGTTCTTAAGAACCATCAGGAATGGATAAGGATAACAGGGAAAAGCCCAAGTTACTAAAAACCAAGTATCACCTGTCTATTTTCRTTTTATTAGTAAGTGGTCACCACTGTTGTCTGCTGTCACTCACTTCAGAACATCTGAATGTAATATTGCCCTAAATTAACCCAGTGAGGGTTACTTATTCCCATTTCTGTTTAAATGGCAGTGTATCTCAGTCTTGGATTGATCCAATGCAAGTTTTATTGAAACAACTATGTTACTGAATACAGTTTTAMAGCTTCCTATAAACAGAATGTGTGATTATTCTCTACAGCAGTAGAAGTTACTCTCCTGACATTGGAAACCCCATGACAAAGTCAACTAAACATATGCTCAGTAGCATAGCACGGCATACAAAAGCATGCATTTCCTGCTATGGTCTCAGAGTCAAGAGAAACTTTTTGCCCTGATGCAGAAGTGTTTTCTGAGCAGCAATGGGAAGAGGCCAGAACCCTACTGCTCAAAAATACAGTAACTGGGAGTCAACAACTATCACCATGTCTATGAAACATTGCCACATGGCTTGGAAATAATCCGAACAAATTAAACATGGATTTCTCCATCTGACATAATGATACAAGGTCAGCAGCTCACTTGAAGTTGCACTGAGCAGTTGTTTCATTTAAGTTTACAGCAGGGGCCCCAGGGGAAAGAGACTCAAACTTCAGGCACCAACATTTTGGTCTCTGGTTTAAGAAACACTCAAGTTCACTGTGATTCAACTGACATTTTCAATCAAGCTTACCAGAAGTAGCTATTACAGCTAAATGATTCCTCAGGTCAGAGGCATATATAATTCAGTTATATTAATCAGAGATCATTTGAATTTGTTTTCATCTGGATTTGTCTCAAATACTCAAAGTTTGATTTTAATTACGTAGCAAATACATCTTTGGACCCAAATGACTGTTTTAATACTAACATAAATCAGAGCTTAACGAAARACTGCCAGCAAGGTTTAGTCCTCAGATTTAACTGCACTAGTCTAATAAAACGTGTACCGATGTCTGGAAAGGATTCAGCATCTGTGGTGTCAAGTTTTGCTCATCTTGTGCATCTTCCCTTTCTTATCTACTTCACTGGGAACTGACTGCCCTCACTGTGAGAGAGAAGACAGACCACGTACATGATTTTTAGCTTTATCTAGACGTTCTCCTTTCAAGCATCCTCAAAATAAGCAAGCCAGGAGTRTTTTTATGTAAAGTGAGATGTAATTAACATGACATTCTTTGTATTTACAAGAAAAGATTCACTTAAATARATATGGAAGAGTTGCTGCTTTACATCTGAGTACAAAAGCATTGGAAGAAGTTCAGTGTCCCTAAAAGGGACCGCCCTCCGGAGAAATCCAAATTCTGTTACACATCACAAGACAATGTAGAAGGCCAGTAAGACTAAATAAAGATTTAATTGGTATGATTTTATATGCACTGCTCACTGCAGAACAAAACAGACTTGCCACCTCCTCCCCTTTCACTCAAAAATTCATCCTAACTAGTGCTAAAATAGATAAAGGAGAAACAGAAAGAGTGTTTTAAGAACTGTTAATGTTTATAGTCTTGGATTCAWAACTGTGAGTGATTGGATTCATAACAGAGTGAGGCTATATGTTTATGGGGACTTGCCAGGAATTGCAAAATTGCATAGAACAGTAAATAGCAYTGCAGAATCTGAAGCAACATCAAAACAGTTTTCCCATGCTTCCTAGATACCAGTTTCAGCCAATGCTATGCCACACACAGGTTTCCTTGCTGTTCTCATGCTGTGGCCAAAATAMTGGGCACTATCCAGTCATTATACTTTTATACAGCTGGCAAGGAGAAGACTGACAATTACAAAAGCTAACAGAGGAGGAACTGAAAAAAACCCACAAGCATATACAGACAACTGCATGAGCAAAATGTGGAGGGAAATAATTGGTAAAATTTGTGGAGACCAGACAAAGAATAAAAACTGCAGAAGGAAGACAATTCTGGAGAAAGGAATGACAGCCCAATGTAAACTTAAGACATCTGAGCTATCTCAGGAGGGATCGAGTTGCATTCGGCTCAGGAAACTCAAGTTGGAATACCTGATCTGCTGCAGTTTAACCGCTCAGATTTATCTTTCCAATTTGCACTGTGTAAAGCACTTCTGAAAACATATGGTAAATGAAGACGTTCTTGAACACATCTCATGTAATAAATATGTTTTATGTTGTATAATAAATAACCCAATTCAATCAAGCTCAGCATAGGAGCCATATTTTGTGAGCATTGTTTGGAATTTTAACATCTTATGCACTTTTTGCAGTGAATTTTGTTAGAAACTTTCTAAAYTGAACACAAAGCTAGATTTGAGCTCTTAACCAAATTCAGACAGAAGAAGAATGTACACAGAAYRTGGAAGAGGGGACAGGCTACTTGGGAGAATTATAGGAATGCAGTCAGAGGATGCAGAGATGCTGCGAGAAAGGCTAAGGCCTAGTTGGAATCGAGTCCTGCAAGGGCTATCAAGAACAACAAGAAGGGCTTCTTCAAATACATCACAGCAGGAAGAGGACTAGGGAAAATGTGGGCCCGCTATTGAATGGGGCAGGGGCCTGGTGACAAGGGATACAGAGAAGGCAGAGTTACTGAATGCCTTCTGTGCTTCAGTCTTCACTGCTCAGGGCAGCCCTCAAGAATCCCAGAACCTGCACATGAGGGAGAAAGTCTGGAGAAGGGAAGACTTTCCTTTGGTTGAGGAGAATAGGATTAGAGACCTTCTGGGCAGGTTAGACATCCACAAATCCATGGGCCCGGATGGGATGCACCCACAGGTACTGAGGGAGCTGGCAGATGTTGTTGCCAGGGCGCTCTCCATCATCATTGAAAGGCCCTGGAGCACTAGAGAGGTGCCTGAGGACTGGAAGAAAGCCAATGTCACTCCAGTCTTCAAAAAGGGCAAGGAGGAGGAACCAGGCAACTATAGACTTGTCACCCTCACCTTCATCCCTGGTAAGGTGATGGAACAGCTCATTCTAGATGCCATCTCCAGACACATGGAGGAAAAGAAGGTGACTAGGAGTGGTCAGTCAGCATGGATTCACCAAGGGGAAATCCTGCTTAACCAATCTGATAGCCTTCTGTGATGGAATGACTGGCTGGGTAGGTGAGGGGAGAGCAGTGAACATTGTGTACCTTGACTTCAGCAAGGCTTTTGACACTGTCTTCCATAACATCCTTCTAGATAAGCTCAGGAAGTGTGGGTTAGACGAGTGGACAGTGAGGTGGATTAAGACCTGGCTAAAAGGCAGAGCTCAGAGGGTCATCATTAGCAGCGTGGAGTCTGGTTGGAGGCCTTTGGCTAGTGGCATCCCCCAGGGCTCAGTACTGGGTCCCATCCTGTTCAACTTCTTCATCAATGACCTGGATGAGGGGACAGAGTGCCTCCTCAGCAAGTTTGCTGATGATACCAAGCTGGGAGGAGTGGCTGATRCACCTGAGGGCTGTGCTGCCATTCAGAGAGAGCTGGACAGGCTGGAGAGCTGGGTGGAGAGGAACCTCCTGAGGTTCAACAAGGACAAGTGCAGAGTCCTGCACCTAGGGGAAAAATAACCCCAGGCACCAGTACAAGCTGGGGGCTGACCTGCTGGAGAGCAGCTCTGCAGAGAAGGACCCGGGAGTGCTGGTGGATGACAAGTTGACCATGAGCCAGCAATGTGCCCTTGTGGCCAAGAAAGCCAATTGTCTCCTGGGGTGCACTGGGAAGGATGTTGCCAGTAGGTCAAGGGAGGTGATCAGCCCTCTACTCAGCCCTGGGGAGGCCTCATCCTGAGTACTGTGTCCAGTTCTGGGCTCCCCAGTCCAAGAGAGACATGGAGCTACTGGGGACAGTGCAGCATAGGGCTACGAAGATGATCAGAGGGCTGGAGCAGCTGCCCTCTGGGGAATGGCTGGTAGAGCTGGGCCTCTTCAGCCTGGGGAAGAGAAGACTGAGGGGGGATCTTATCAATGTGTAAAGTACCTGAAGGGAGGGTGTCAAGGGGTGGGGACAAACTCTTTACAATTTCTGCCCATTGCCTCTTGTCCTGTCACATGGGACAACTGAACCACAGGCAGTTCCACCTGAACATGAGGGGGAATTTCTTCCCTGTGAGAGTGACAGAGCACTGGGACAGGTTGCCCAGAGAGGTTGTGCAGTCTTTCTCTGCAGATCTCCAAGGCCCACCTGGATGCAACCCTGTCTAACATGCTCTAGGTGACCCTGCCGAGCAGGGAGGTTGGACTAGATGATCTCCAGAGGTCCCTTCCAACCTTACTGATTCTATGATAACCTGACATCTCCTTTCATTAACATCAAAAGGAGAATCTGGATCCAACTAGTCTAGTAATCCTGAGAATGGGATCTTGATTTCCAATTTGTGTAATCCAGGAATAACTCCTTTGAATCTTCATCTTTACAGTTGTGTAAGTTATGCACTAAACCATAATTACTTTCCATTAGCTTTTGGTAAGGTGCAACATATGTGGTTAAATTCTAGCCACAGTGGTCCAATTCCAATTTTATATGAAAGCCTTTCAGTCCACCAACCCATTAAAACAGAGGTGGGAGACCAAACTACTGAACTGCTGGCTTCTCCAAAGGAAACAAAATTAAAAATATCTAAAGTTAAAAAAAAAAAAAAGAGGTTTTGGAATAAAGCACAGAAGAAAGTTGTCTTTCTTCATTTGGGTAGATGTTAACACTAGCTTTTCACTCCCCTGTCCGTCATATGTGCAGTTTGGCCTTATTCAAGGTCTTTTCAGCATWTGAAGTTTTAGTGGCTTCCAAGCAGTTCAGTTCCCCAGAAGCAGGAACCTTCTTAGAGACAGTCCTAGAAGCAAAAGTTGGAGGCCAGAAGAAAGCAAGCTTATTCCCAATAAGGCAAAACTCACTTAAATTTGAATAAATATTCTACTCATTTGATCTGTGAAAGGATGAGCAAGTATTTGTAACTACAAGGAAAGCATTAATTTGAAACAAAGAGGAATGTTTTCAGATAACATCACTGTTCTAGTGGACRGATTTAATTCACTTTAAGCATCTAGAAGCACTAAATATGTTTGGGTCAAGCTCCTACTTATTAATTTATTAGTAAAGTCTTGTACAATACACCATCACCAACAAGAACTCCCTAAGAAGGGAGCGTCACCATCAGTGGCCAGAAGGATCATTACGGACATCAAAACAGAACAGGAGGCCTGAGAATTTTTCCACACAAAAGGCTAACAACACAAGAGCACAACTTTTAGAAAGATAATCTTGARTTAAAGATCACAATAACAGAGACTTTGTCACATATGGTCCTATGTTTCAGAAGAATTGTTTTAAAAGTGCTTTATATCATAATAAGTCTACTTTCCCCACCTACCCGTTGGATTCTGTTATGCCATGGGCTGCTAGAAGTATCATTCAGACTCAGTAACAGTCTAGAGGTGAACCTTGCCTGTAAAAATAGACATTAAAAACCCATCCTTGGAGATAGTACACTTATTTCCTACCCTGAATCTCCTGTGACAACTAGTTATTATGTTTCCTGCACCAGCTGTGGTATTTCAGTTGTTGATATTGTGGTAACCATTGCTGAATGACGACTTTTTAGTAGCAAATACTTAAGCTGTACAAAATATAGTGCCTGAAAAATAAGCTATGGACATGGCTTTCAGCCTTCCTTCTCCATAGCACACTCAAGCTACACATTAACTAGATTAAAAAAAAAAAACAAAAAAAAAACACACTGTTTTAATACAAATGCCCAAGAGCTCAAGAAAAAAGAAAGGATCCAAAATTTGTGGACCCTTTGAATTTTCCATTTGAATGAGTGGAATTTCTCCAGGTTTGATGGAGCAGACTGTGGCCCTGCAAGATGCATCTCTTGTGGTTCAACCAAAATGATATTTGGGAAAACCGGGAATCTTGCAAATGCTATGATATTATTTTTATTTTAAAACAACCTGGTAGTTTGGTTTCTTATGATGCATGCAGGATGAGTCTGGAAACTACAGCAGTCAATTGTGGCCGAGTTTTGGATGACAGCAAAAAGCTCTCAGTATTGGAAACTCACCCAACATATCCTACAGGCAGGGACTAAGAATGAAGCTTATTTCCATCCCCATAGTTAGTGCTGCTATTGCCATTTCCTTCTTCCAGTCTCCCATCACTCCGCTTCCAGCACTCTCCCTTATCTGGCTTTTTATACTTGATCCGTATTATAAGATGTCTAGAGYTGGAACATGTTTCTTTGCAATCCTTCAGGACAGCACATAGCACAGGGAGATGTAAATATTTGGCTGGGGTTACTGGGTTGTACTGCACTAGATATAACACCCAAAGAGTCCTTCACACAGGAGTGAAAAACAGCCTTCAAAGATCTTCTGAAAAAAAATGAGCTGCAGTCCAGGTTCTCAGAACAACTATACTCAACAAAAACTCTAGTCCATACTGTCAACACTTCAACATTCTCCGTACTCTAGTACAGGATGGCCCCTGCCCCTTCAGCCCGAGTGTCAAGCTGATCCTCTGCAATGATCCCTTCAGCAGGAAGGGGCCCCACCAGAGAGCAGCTCTTAAGCTTAAGACAGGCTTCGGACTCTCTAAAGCCCTGCAAGAGAAAGCAAGGCTTTCAGGACTAGTGAACTGAGATTTTCTGGAACCAAGTACAGCTTCCCTACCAAGATACCAAGCTTCCCTTTCAGTGCTCTTCACCCACAAGTGCCTGTTCTGATGCGTGTTTAATCTGTGCTGTGAGCAAGATCACTTGCTGATATAGATAGARGGTGGGCACAGGACCAGTTCTGTTCAATTTAAATAAGTGAAAAGTAGCATCAGACTAGGAAGATACCAGGTTACTAGGTCACTAGGTCTTATGAAATAAGATAAATAGCAGCATGAAACATAATGTAACAGGAAAATCCTAGGAATAGAAAAATAGTACCAGCATTTATGATAACCTGCTTCTTGATTATTAACATATTTGCTTCAGACTATATTTACTTTAAAGAATAAAACTAAAAAACCTGGCAGATAACAGACAATTGATGTTGCATTACAAAAAAAAAAATCCCACATCAGTTACATTATAGTATTTTAAAATAATGTTACAACCTCTCAACTATCAAATGCTATCAGCATGGCACTAGATTAGTTTTCTGTAATTCTTCATCTCTGAAAATCTGGACAGCAGAYTTGGTTAGGTCATATCATCAGTACAGAGAGCTTGGTAGTTTCTAAGGCTAAATTAAAGACATATATCCTTATCACAGGAGCCCAATTTTAGCTTTGTTATGCAAGCTGAGCACATYGCACTTATGTGTATTTAAATTTAAATTTAGCTTCAGTTGCATTTTTACTATGCTAGCTTATGTAGTACTGATAACATGCTTAAAGTTGTGTTATACACATATATGGAGGCCTGTAAACAGGATAAAAAAAATTAGCCAAACAGTATCACTGTAGAGCTGTAGTCATCCCAGACTAGCATCCTGTAAATTCGTTTATAAGGGCTTTGCTGGATACACAGCCTGCAAAGCAGYGCAGTCAGTGGCACACATCATGGCAGGTTCACATACCTCTGAATATATTACTTGGGCAAGGTTCCCAGGTGGTCTTGCTGGCTGTTAGCAATCCCAACCCATTCAAACTGAAAGGGGGGGGGAACAAAAAGAGGGGGAGGGGGAAAAAAAACAAAACAAAACAACAAAAAAACCTAACCAACCCAAGTCCACAGACCACTGTTTCCAGCTGGCTGAAGCCCTACTTCATTTTAAAAAGGAAAAGCAGCCACACATGAGATTTAAAGACAATTTGCTGGGGATCAGTTTTGCAGCAAGAGGAATTGCACCAGGAGCATTCACTAATCAGAGCTGAAGGTCTTTTTGCAGGGGCTGCTTGCAGGACAAGGCTCCTCTTCTGGGTCCAGGGCCAAAAGACTAAGAAAAACTCAACTAAAATAAAAGGCTAGCTSAGGTGCACATGAAAGCCATTTAAATATGCCAGTACCAACTCAAATAATTAGAGAAACTTTGCCAAATTAATGTTTTTATATATGCATGCATATATAAGAATTCTCAGGGAAAAAAAATCCACTTTTAACAGCTTATCATAACATAAATTGTCCTGATTTGGCAAGTCTATACAGTATACTGACAGGCTTCAAAGCCAAAGGTCCCAGGACATCATTTAAAACAAAGCCACAAGATCTTTAAGCCTCAAATTGGCATGTCTCACCAAAAAGGTGATGATTTAAATCCACTAAATTTTACACAGAGTGAGTGAACTGTTGAAACTTGGTCTTTAACCAATGCTTGGAGCAGACATCATATTGCAGGGTCTGAGATGAGAAAGGTTCATCCAGAGGACACTGCAACAGGTCTGAGCCCAAATAGGTATAAGCAAGCAAAGCAGGCTGCACAGCTGCCTCGTTATTATACTCCAATGGCCAGAAAACTATCTTATGTCTTRAGGATGCTGCAAACAAGGGGTGGGAAAAAAATCAACTCTTCAGTATTACATGGAGACTTTAAAAATGAGCATGTCTTTAAGAGATACACTCAAGGAGGGCAAAAGAAAAAAAAATCAAATAGAGATCCTGCTGATTGTAAGTTTATGCTAATTTTCATGTTTCACTTGAATTGGGATCAGCAAAAGTTATTTTTATATGAGTTGAAGCATTTAAGGCATTTTGTGCCACTCCAGCTCAGGCAGGGATGCCACATGCACCCGTAACCGCGTGAGCGCGGCCCCGAGCTCAACAGGCACCCRGAGGGCTGGAGAAGCTGCATCTGCAGCCTTGGGAAGAGAGATCACTTTGCACCAGGTGCTTTCATGCAAGAGTTCATTAGGAGGCCTGCTCAGGTGTTTCTGAGTAGCTGGCTCAAACCACATATCCTGGTTTTATTTCAGAGCTCAGACTTAGGTCAAGAAGATACAGTCTTTAGAGGTTAGGCTCGAACAGCACCTGCTGTCCCAGGAATACGCTCTGGTGCCAGGGGCAAGCTTGCCCTTGAGTTTTACAGGGGACACAAAGAACCATGACAGCGCAATTCAAARCCTACTGAAATCATTCCTTGGATTTCTAAACCCAAGGAATCCTATAATCTTTCTATGGAATTTCCTGAAAAGCTAGTCATCGCTGGCAGTTAATACCTGCTCCATTAAGAATTTTACTTCAGGCCTCTATCTTAATTACTAATAGATATTTTTTAAAAAATGATTTAAAATTAGATTATGGAAAACACGATGTTTGTTTATAAAAAATGGGTTGTAGAATTTCATAATTCTCAGGTACTTTTTTTGTAGCAATCGTTTGCCATCAGGAAAGCTGATCAGATTTATGAAACAGTCTCTGCCCATAAGCTACCAACATACATCTCCGAGCTGCATAAAAAATGATGTGCCCCCGCGGATTTAGCTGTGAAGAGGACAGCCAAGACCAGTCTCACCCCCTTTGAGACCAGGCGGAGTTCTGCTGTTCCTCTCGGTGAGGCCTAACAGGCCTAYATGCCAAGCAACATCCTCAGCCCCAAAGCCTAGCTTCGCTGAGCCAAAGAACCAGCGCACGCATCCCCTATAGCGGGTCGTGACTAGCGCAGCTACGTCCCATGGTCCTCCCGGAGGCGCGGTGTCAGACTTCGCTAGATTATCCATGGATTTCACTACGACTCTACCGTTATTTGAGGATAACTTCCACAGAGTGCAGTTAAGCCATGACAAAATGAGACATTTTGCTATCAACACAGGACTTATTTCTTCACACAGATCTTCAGGAGYTGTTTTTCCCTTTGCGTTAGTATCACAACTTGCTTCTAAGTTACAGCTTCTGCTGTTTCATCACTGCTGAGCCAAAATGAGCCTCAGACATTTCATACAGGAAARTATGACTAAGAAATAGCTTAGTCAAGTCCTAGTTATTTGTAGAAAGTATCCAAAAAACAAGGAACAGAAGCTTAGTAGGGTCCACAAGATTACCTAGGTATTTTTTACATTTAAATAGCACTTGGTGGATTACGCTTCAATAACGTAACACAAATTAATGAGTCACTCTCAACTTAAGTTAATGCAATACTATTCTTTCACTTCACTGGATTTAATCTTAGTTTAGTATAATACTAGGTGCAAACAATTAAACACAATAGTGAAGCAGTTCATCAAACTTAAGGAAGATCCATGCCAAGTATTCAGACCTCTTTCCCCTGAGGTTAGAAGTTTAAGATCAGAATAACACTGAGTCATACCCTTACTTGTAGCCCCATTATTATCTTTTCTTTCTTTAGTGCTTAGACAAGAATTGATGAAGAAGCCCAATCTCTATATTTTATCAAGCAGTAATAACAGATTCATCACTTGATATAAATTCATGTTGCTTCCCCAGAGTCAACAGGATTATTTTAATTWACATTAGCCAAAGATCTGGGCCACTGCTTTAATCTATTCAAAGTTAGAAGCACCAGATAGCATTTCCCCCCCCCCACCTGAAAGGGAATCAATACATTAGATGTCCACTTGATCTAGGAGAGATTTTACATACTTTTATTAAGATAATTTTTCTTTTACTATTAAAATAGTGCTTGAATATAAGCCTTAGTACCATCTCCATTTCAATCCACCTGTGCTATAGAAGTATACTTATGGATCCATAAATAATTAAGATCTAAGAGGGCTGTTGGGAAAATTGTCTCAACTGATCRTTAGACATATCTCACCTACCTAGACATATTTGTGTAGCATTTATTCTCATCTTAAAGGGGGCAGTAGATTATGTGAACCATAGGTGCCAATCGAGGATGGACTAAAAGCTCCTTCCTTAAGTTAGGCACACAAGTCCTTGTCACTGGCCTCAAATCATTTAAGTGCTCTTACAAACTTCTCACAAGGCCTTGTCTTATCTCATCTTGCATACATTTCATTTCTTCTATGACAGAGATAGCATTTTTTTTCCCCCTCTACAAGTAACACAGATTTTCACAAGTATCTTTAAACAGTAGGAAGTTAGAAAGAAGGCTTTTGTAACATAGGCAATGGTCAGCAAAACCCAAGAGACCACAAAAACCACCTCCACCAATCTACAGTCTCTGGAAAGAAGCACTCTCCAGAGAAGACATTTTACTCAAGCAAGTAGACTTAACCATTGTAAAAATCCTGCCTTTAACACCAAGCACAGAGCAAGCAAAGAGTCACTTGTAAATAAATACACAATCATAAGCTACGCCCAGCAATCCTCAGGAAGAGTAACTAATTCTAGTGATTAAATAAGAAACTTTAAATCTTGTTTACACACCCCAAAAAGCAAGTCATCTAAAGGAGCAGCTCACAGTCGTAGGGGTGAAACACAGCAGCTCCTGGTGTCCCCCTCCTGAAAGGCAGACTTCCTCCCCCTCTCAAGCTGAGGCTCACTAGCAGGTTGCCTGGTTTATGCTCCTGCTCAGAAGCTAATTCACCGCAGCTGAAGCCAGCTCCATCCCACCTACAGCTGGGCTCCCAGCCGCAATTTTAGTGAGAACTGACACCTGCGGTAGATAGTTGGTTCAGGAGAACATTAACCTTCCTGGTGCCAGTGGTTTAGCCCTGGTCTACATACACCCTCTCGCAGCCTTAGACATACACCACGCCAAGGAAGGCAGCCTGCTCCTCATTAGCAATTTCACAGAGTCCGAAAATAATGATGTGAAAACAAACTCAACAAAATTTGCTCTAGGGCACAACAAGAAATAGACAAGATTTCCATATTTTTGGAGGACAATTAACTGTACTTGAAAGCGATGAATTCTTTCTGTTTACATTAACTGCCTCACTATTTGGTCCAATTATTCCTACTACTTCAGCAATCATGTAACGCTTGTTCAAGAAGAAAGAAATAACAACAGCTTATCTTGTTGAGAGCAAAGAACAAACAGTAAAAAATCAGTGGATGCACTTAAGCACTACAGTTGTTGCTATTGTGCTAAAGAGATGATTCATGTTCTCATAGCAACTAGGGTGAAAGAAAAAATGCTCTTCTTCTGAAAAGGATTCTGTTGTAATGGTTAAAGAACACTTGAATAATCAAGCTAAATGGAGAGGGGAAAAAACACTTCCCTATAAAATTATGTACACTAAACCCAAGGACATGTTGATCTTTGTATTATATCGATCTTCCTATGCATCTAAGTTAATCATCTATCACTGTTATATTTTGTATTAAGCTACGGCAAAAATGAACAGCATCAAATATCAAAAAGCTCTCTAAATAAGGCAAATCTTCCAGCTGGCAGTAGAGGTAACTGCATGTTTATAGAGGCTGGCTACCGGGGAACTCTGTATCATACATTCAAAGCCAACCTCTCTTCAGTTAAAATCATTTATACAACTCATTGCTGCCAGCTCTTTGCAAAGTGCCCCGGCCATTCGGCATTCCCATAGCTCTCTGGCCACAAACAACAAGCGCCACATCTTCGCCGGCACTGCTGACACTCCGTGGCCCAACGTCCCTTTGGTCTCACTGCACGCACAGCACAGTCACAGCGTACTGCAGTGACAGAGCAGGAGTGACAGAGGATTTTGAGTGGACTACAGATATGGACTACACCGTTAGCACAGTCAAAATAGATCACAGTTTCCTAGCACWTTGCTGTCACATTTTATTCATGCTGAATATGCTTTATTTTTCTTTTTTCCATTCATGGAAAACGGCTTTCACAAAGCTCTTGGTAAGTTGCTGCAGACATGGCGGACAAGCTTGTCCTTGACCTACGTTTTAACATCCTCCTTTGCGGCAAGGTTTAGTTTCAAATAATAGCCAGGTTGGAATCAGGAATCAATATTCAGGAGCTCTGTCAAGAGAGACAAGGTTTAATTTTCTAACACGTCAGCATGACAGAAAGTTAGACCTAGCCCAGGTAGCATCAGTTACCAGCATTACCTTCTGGGGCTAACCTAGCATGAATCCAAAGCAGCCTGGAGGCAACTGGGATGACCAAAAGACACGATGGTCACAAGAAAATGTGTTCAGAACTGAGTGCTGGGCAAAGAATTACTGTAAAAAATAGCAGAATCTCACCCAAACGAGGGGATCCTGAAAGTATGCCTTTTAATCTTACCTTGGTATGTTCCACATTAGTCCTGTCCGGGATAATTCAGCTGCTGGCCAACAGCTGGCTGCAAGCTGGGCTGCAGCCTTTAATGTTTATGTCCTCTGCAAATTTGTGTTGCAATTTTGTAGCCACAGGGAGTTCTTTAAGAGCCCTTTAATTAATCATTACAGCCAAGTAACACTCAGAGTTTCAGCCCTTTTAACAATTTGCATTTTGGAAACCAAAGCCATATTGATAAATTCTCTTAAAAGTTTTCTCAGCAAGTTCTGACAGCTTTAATACAGGAAGGAGGGGTGGTAGGAGGACATCTACACAGAGGTGATTACATCGTTTTCTTAAGCTTATCCAGGGCTTTTTAGGAACTTCTTAGAATGCCCGAATGGTTTCACTGTCCTCTCTCCACATCAGTTAGGATCTCGGAGGAGAAGTAGAGTTGGCTATTGAAGAACACCAGAAAATGTTAGGTTGACTCAGACACTATTCCCATCGGGATAAAGTCGTGTGGCTGGGGGAAAGCCATGCTGGCTGAACACAACTGCAAACTCAGAATCAAACTCTAGGGCTTCTGCTGTGTGCTACGGTGTTGTCCCCTATGGATGCAATATCTGCTACGGCTGTTCACTGATCATTTTTAAGATACTGCCTGAGCATGTTCCTTTCAAGGGACCCAGAGATATGCTCAGACTGACATGTAAACGAAAGCACTATTTAGGCAAAGACGTTTGAATATCATTAAGGCTACTGTCTACTTTTTCTCAAATATCTGCAAAATATGTAAATATCTAGCAAACAAAAGATTCTCTGTTGTACTTTAGAAGCATGTTGAAACAACTGTCTGTGGAGCAGCGTACACTCCCCCCAAACTGCCCACAGATGAGGTTAGCAGCTCAGTCCCACTTCATCTTCATCCCCCATAGTGCTYGTACACAAGCCCACCAGGCAGAAAAGGCTGAAATTGCCCTGAAGAGGTATTTGCTGCAGTGTGCCCAGCGTGGAGCATTGCTGCCATGAACTGATCAGGCTGCAAGTACCTGCCTCCRCGCTGGCCAGGTCTGGGAGCTCAGCACCCCTCTGCAGCACTCATAGCATCTTGCCYTGTATCCAGACACTTCAGAAACAGCCCCAAATGCCTTCTAGCTAATTTTTGTTTCCAGAAAAGTGAAACTGTATGCGTATGGCTCTATTATGATTAAATGATGCACATCTAAGTAAGYAGTTCGAGTTCACAAAAAGAAACTGGTTATGAAGTGACTGTTTTCACTAGCTGGCTTTGGGTGCCCAGAACGTAATTAGCTGGAGCACAGGCTAGCCCTGGCACAAGTCAAAAATGATTTAAACAGAGATCTTTCAAATTAAATGTCTGAGAGCCTGCTTGCTGGCTTTATGGATTTCAGGAGGATAGATTCACATGGCAGCATATTCTGGGAAGTACGGGAACAGCACCAGAAATTATTCTTTCCTGTAGTACCCCTCTTGCTTGTCCACTCTTGAAGTATTAGAGCAGATGATTCATGAGGCTGAGGGTGCTCCGCAGTGCTGTTTACAGTTAGTGTTTGTGCCACTTCTTGACACACTAAAGAGAAGTTTAACACACTGTAGTTTGGTCCAAAGGAAAAGAAAATACCTCCAGTAACAGCAAGCTATGGCTTGCTGGACTCTTTTAGCCTAGTTATTTCTCTTAGATTTCTGACAGGTGGACCTATGCAGGTTGCGGCTGTATTTCCAACACTCTTCATCYCTACCAGCTGTGCAGCCCTAGCTACCACACTGGGTCTCACTTAAATTTATCTGTACTGAAGACAAAGCAATGCCGGCCTCAGGAGCACACATATGTGGAGACCCTGGAGTACTGCAGGGCTATCTTGATAAATCTCAAAGAATCTGAAGCATGTGGAGATCGTATGAAGCAGAGCTCAGTGCTGAACAGAGCTCCATCTTCTTCATTGCAGCAATATGATGGAGCTCAGCATGCTTGGGCCTTCTGGTTTTTGCTACTGCCAACTGTGACAATTACACAAACACATATGCATGTTTATCTTGTATGCAGTACTTCTAAAGYTGCAAACAATTTTGCTCCATGCGCTGCACTGCATTTTAAACCAGACCTCTGAGAAACTGTCACCAGTGTCAGCRTAACTGTAGCACGGTGCCTGCCACCAGCCATGCCAAACATGAACTGAAGGAAACATTCTTTCTGGAAACTCCCTTGTTCGAGAGATTTCTCTTGTCTCATCTGACAAGAGAAACTGAGGATCAGTATAAATTAACCTGGCCAGGTTCTGAGGGGCAGAAAATGCTTTTAAAAGTTGTGGCCATTTGGCCCTTTCTGCCAATTTAGAGGTTAAATTCTCAAATGCTCATTTTGGAAACAAAACAGATCTACTACCGCAATGGCACTACAAGGAAGGAAAAAGTCAGTTTGATAGCAAACATGCCCTGTTGTTTTGGTCTTCAAAAACTGCATCTTAAGAAAACAACCCTTTGGCTTGTAGCCAGTAGAACTTTCTGGTAGACCCCACTGGAAGAAGGCATCAGGCCTTACAAAGGTTAATTTCTTCAGAAATTCACCTCTGCGCCCCCTTACCTCCAGAATGACGATGAATTCCTTGCTGAAATGCCTTTGGCAGAAAGCAGTTACATTTCTGCTTGGCTGCCCCAGATCAGATCCTGAGTGGCATGGATTACATGGATTTCAATCATGAAATGTAGCTATCTTCTGCTTTAGCCAGATATATCCCGACCTGGAGGTTCGCTACAGCTGTGTCGACAATTCAGCAAGTGGCAGTGCCAGAAATTAAATACAACATTGCTCTTTTTGGCTGCCAAAGCAACTCTGAGGAACCATTTACACTGAGTACTGCAGAGTCCAAAATGTGGGAGGTATTGCCCAGAATGCAAGTGAAAATGTGACTTTAGAACTCCATGTTGGCAACCAGCCCTCACGCTGCAAACAAAAAGGGCCAAGACCATTCCCACTATTAACTAAGGAGTATTAATTCCCCACTGGAGTTAGCAAAATTTGAAAGGAAACAAATCACTATATTGTAATCCAGAAACTATACATCAATAATCAGATCTGTTGCCCGTCTCAGAATTGTGGGCTGACTAAAATTTGCATTAAGAGGGCTTTTGGAAAGCCATTTGTCTCTCATAAACAGAATACCACCTATACATCAAATGCTATACCTTGGGTTTGAAGCATAACACAAAAAATGGTAAGCCAGCTGTTTGTATTTGCTTTATCACAAGTTCCTCGTAGCCCGACACATAACCAACTGGAGCCACGGAAACAATTCCCACAAACTGTGATTTGGTTTTCAGTAAGTTCCCTCAGGGTCTATTCATTTTCTATTCATTTTCTTTTTTCACATGCTTTATCTTTCCAAAGCTTGCTTTACCTTTTCTCTCACTTGGACCACATCGGTCTTTAAGGATGGTCTGCATATGGTAAGAAATGTATTTCTTATGTAAGTAAACTTCCCTTTCTCTAAGTTTTACTCTTCCCTTGGACATCAGATTTGCACTGTTTCTCAAGGCTACTTCTAACCCTCTTCAAGTTACAATTTAATGAAAGTATTATTTTCCCAAATACATTGCTCTCAAACTCAGTGTATTACTTTGGTGGGCAGAACAMTCCTCACTACAGCATTCAACCTACATTTATGAAGCATGAAAACAGCCAGAAGCCTCACTCGGGTGAAATGCATTGCTACGTTTTCTGTTGCTGGGAAAACAGTTTCAGCAGCTCTGAAGTCCCCGCTGCCTCCCTGCCTAATACACTTCTTCAGTGCCAGCGTGCCAGCAGCAACCTGAAAGTCAACCCGAGAACATAACGCAGCCTCTTGAGCTTGGCTCAGCCTGCGAAAGGACGGCTTTCAGCGCTGTCAACAAAGCTTTAATGGTGTGAACTCAGAGCTCGAGCACTCCTGAGCACTTGAAGGATCATCGCTCGCAGCACACTGCAGAGAATTTCATTCCAGAAGTATTTTGGGAACCCTTGAAATTAAAGGCATTCTCTTTGCTCTGCAAAAGCTCATTTTGGAAAACAATCTAGACCATTTTTAGTTGCAGAGATGTTGAGATAACYCCGCTGGGGGTGGCATTCTCCTGTTGACTTTATTTCCCTAATGTCCTGCTTTCTAGCTGACTGGCTTTTCTGCCCATAGGATCTCATCTTTCCAAAAAAAATCTGAAACGTCATTAGCATATATAAAAAGTTTATGAATGTTTTCTGTCCAGCCCTATCRTGACCGGCTAGAAAGAAGGAACACGTTGAACTGGCCCCACAGCCTCTTGGGGGTCATTACCCTTCGATTAAACCTTGAGAAGGTCCAACGCTGCTCCAGCTCCCACCGTCAGTGAAACAGGACCCAAGCTGGCTCTGCGAATCTTTCAGACAGCTTGTCCTCGACCTCTCCGCACTTGTGAACACGGCTCATTAAAACCCCCGGGTCACAGCTATGAGTTCAGAACTTCTTTACCTCATTTTTTTTGCTCATACCGAGCAATAAACTGTTTTAGAAAATTAGTGCCTTGTGTCTAATTCTTGCTTTAAACAGTCTGTCATGTTCTTCTCCACTAGTATCAAGCGCACATGCTCCGCTACACAACCGGCACAGAGCCCCAGCACATTCCCAGGCCCAGCTCGCACGGATTTGGGGCTTTAGGGCTGGCCAACATACAGAAGTTTCACTAGTTTAACAGTTTTTAAATTGATTTAAAGCAGTGTAAAAGCCTGTGTGGAAGCAAGGCTATTGGTTTGCAACCATCTTATATCAAATTAGACAATTACCAGTTGATGCAGCTATTATGGTAACATCCTGATTTAAACTAATTTGATGTAAGCTGGTTATAAACCAATTTAAGTGTGTCCAATCAGAGACATACACTGGTTTAGCTAAATGGATTTTGCAGCTGAATTGATGCTACTATTGTGTCTGGATGAGCCCCCCGGCTTGTGYGGCCTGTTTCTCCATTGCTTCCGTCCGCATTCGTTCACGCCAGGGCTGTTAACRTTACCAGCTCCTGGCAGTGCTGCTATATGCCCACGCTGAGCAAGTGGAATGCTAGTACAACCCACATTTTACCATTTTTCTGTTCCAAGGAAGAAGAACATCAGTATTTTAATCACACAAAGCATAACTCTTTCTGACTAACCTCCTACGGACAGCACTCAACCATAAGAACCATTATAGGAACCAAAACGCATAGTCTCATATTTCAGCGCAAAAGGTTTGTCTTCTCCAACCATACAACCCAGCACACATCTGGARTAACTGTAAGCAAACGTCACCCTTGTGTTACCCTTGTGTGGAGCTAGGAAAATGAGCAGAATTGGGTGCCCTGTCTGCAGACGTTCCACAGAGAGAGCTGAGCAGCTCCTGCCACCACGGCACCGTGCAGGGACCCTGCACGGCTGCGAAGGAGAACTTCCTCTGAGACAGGCCTCATGGGGACGAGCACGTCAAGGGCCTGGTGGGAGCATGTGCCACTGCCGCAGTACTGCCACACCACAGGCAGCCTGAGCTGGAAACCTAAACCAGAACAGACAGGTACTTTGGTTCTCCAGTCTGCTCACTAACGCGGTAAGAAAAGGAAAAAACAGAGAAGCAGGTGCATGTGGCAGCCTGCAACGACTTCAGCTCGCCCCCCAACTCCTACTGGCAGTTTTGCCTTGTGCGAACTAGCGCAGCGTCCCTGTTTGCTGCTGCTCGGATCCGGGCCATCGACTCCGCTGCAGGAACATTGTCCCGGGCTCCCAGGTGAGCACGAAGCTCCTCCAGGTCATCCGTCTTCTTGATCTTACTTTTCACAGCTGTGGCATCTCCCCAGTCCACRTTTCTTTCCAACTTATGGAATGCGGCTCATAATTTCTGAATTAATCATCACTCCCTCTGAAAGCCTGCTTCTACTAATACAGCAGAGGTGCTCCAGGAGAAAAGACCGTATGAAACTACCCTGCTCTTCCTCCTCACTGAGCTCTCAACAAGTCACTCCAACACACTAAACCCAGGCAGGTCTGACATAAGCACAAGAGCCTGTCCTTAATTATTTTTTATTTTCTGTAAAATAGATGAGGAAAACCCAGTATTTTTATATTCTATATACCGGACAGTGTTTTGAATTGGACTTTTAACATCTTGCCACCAAAAAAACAAAGCCATTTTTGTGAGAATGTTCTACAAATTTCCTCATCAAAGCTCTACATGGTTGGAAAGGCATTTCTCATCCAAAAGCAAACATTTTGCAAAAATATTYCAACCAGCTTAAACAGCAATGCAATTTTATAGTGCACAGATAATAAGTCCAACATAATGATGTATTAGTCTGTTGAGCTATCACTGGTCTGTGATACTACAATCTCTTAAAAGCTTCCAGCATTTTAATAAGAAGTGAGGCCCAATTCAAAGTAAAGAGAAAACCCTTAAGCTCAGAGTAGAAATATATAAACTGACAGGCCGACTACATTATCTAAACTGCTGTTTTATAGCTGTATTATGCGCTCAAAAAAAAAAAAAGTCTAACTAAAGAAATGTATAAAGATAAGGCATTAGTGAGGGGTGGAGCTGTGTTTTTTTCATTAGATACATTCTTTGATTCTCCTGCCTAAAATGCTGCAGTCAGCAGTAGCTTAATTCTAAGTTATAATTAGGGTTATGCATTAAACCAGGACTCTTAAGCATGTCTAACCTAAAGAAGTTCAATGCATAAATGAAAAACAGACCTGTGGCTGGCTGACTTGGCATCAAGTAGGATACCAATATATAGTAACAGAATAAATTTAAAATGAAAATTAAATGTGGTCATTACAGCTTAAATTGATGTCATATTTGCCAACTGTTTATGAAAGGAAAATTTAAAGATAAGCAAGATTTTGGAGGAGGCAGTGTGCTCTGATACATAGCAGTTTGCTGTGATTTGGGGTGCATTTTAAAATAATTTAACACTAATTTTACAGTCTACCAAATTGATGTCAACATTTTTTTTTTGTAGATTGTTTTCCCCCAAACTGCACATGGTGCTTAAATGCACAATTGCATGGTACATTTTAGCTAACAAAAGACTATTTTTAACTTTGAGAAATTTGGTTGCTTAACAGCACTTGCCATTAACATCAGCAAGTCACAGAGTGACACAAAAATTCAAATTTTCAAGTTACTTAAAAGCCTTACAAAATTTAAGTAAAGATGCCCTGATCAGTAGGATGTTTGCTGCATTTCCTATTTATGTTATTTTGTATTTCTGACATAAAAGATGGAAATTCTCATATCTTTAAGGACAGTTTCCTTAAAAAAAATGAAAAAAAATGAACTGTTTAGAGTAACTTTTCCAATATTCTGTATTGCAGTAAATATTTCAACTGATGTGAAACATTAGTTTTGAAAGTTTCCCTTGAATGTGTATCTTTTTGAGGTATTACGATGTTTAGCGATAGAATGCATTTTACAAGTGTGTAGCTYAATTCCATGCAAATCAAGTACTAAAATATGCAATTGCCCTGCTAAGAAAACCAGGTTTACAGATGGGCAAAACTGGATGTAAGCAGCGGTTGGGCATAATTTGCATGTGCCTTGCAACCTGTGTGTGCCTTTACATACCAGCTGCCTCCCTCGATGTTTCAACCCGTTTTGGGAAGAATTGCTTCAGCCTCAACTGTATCTGTGCCCAGCAAAGGCACACGCGACACTGTAAACGTGCACCCGAAACCGAGGCGTTCGGAGGGAGACCGGCAGCCCTGCAAGCAGAAATGGGAGAGGAGCCCTCCCCTTGACCTCAGTGTTCCTGCTCCTATCGAGTTGAGCCTATTCCTCCTTGTGCTCAAAGATCTGGAAAGAGGTGTGCCCTTTTATGTTTCTGTGCAAATCAGGCAGAAAACAACAACGCAAACACTGCTGAGAAAAGGCAGAGCCTTCTGTTTTGTTTTCGTTTTTTGTTTTTTTCCTATAYGATTGTATTTGCTCAGTTAAGAAACAAGGTGCTGAGCTCTCTGGCAATGGTTCAGCCATCTGTATACAGCTTAGTCAAATACATAACACAACATTTAAGCATGTGCTTAATTTTAAGCCAAAGAAGCCGCTTTGAAGTCATACCATAACAAGTCATGCACCTAATGTTAAAACACATATTTAAGTGCTTTACTGGATTGGAGCCAGAGTAGCTAGCTTGCAGGATCCAGCCTTCAATACATAGGTTTAGGTATTAATTTATAGACCTGATCTTAAGGAATAAGGTTGTGCAAAACTGAAAAAACTTGCTTCATTATCACATCCATTAACCTTCTGAGTCCTTTGGGAACACACAACCTGCAATAGGCCCTGTGGACATGCCTTTATACATATGACTGTTGCAACTACATTGAAAAGTTGGCCAAACTTCAAAGAACATAAGCCTGATTTTATATATATATGTATATGCATGCATATATATATATATATATATATATATGAAATATATATATGAGTGTGTGTGCATATACGTCATGCATGCATGTCTGCATGCATATGTATCAACTTAAGAGGCAATGAGTTAAACATTTGTTTTTATAATTTGTATTGATTACATCAGTAATGTTTCCTAAATAATTAAAGCTTTGCTTTGATCTTTGATTGTAGGCTTGAGTTTATGACAGTTAATGTAAGTATCTTTAAATGGTTCCATCCTACACTTACCGATTACACAGTCTCACAGGAGGTCACTGATGTTCATCTAACAACAAAAGGAGTGAATTCAGGGAGAAAAACAAGCATGAAATTATTCAATACTTTCTGGAGGGTGAGGTGGGAGGTTTTAAATCCAGTGCTAGTGCAAATCTCAGAACCGACTCCTGGTGAGGTCAAGCCAGCATCAGTGCTGCCAGCAGGCAGGGGAGCTGCGTGGGCAGGCGGACGGGGGAGGCAGGGAAGGGAAGGGTATCAGCCCTCCCTCAATCCTTGCTGCTGCTGGAGGTGTAAAACTGCACCCTGAGATGCTCGCAGGGGTGGGAAATGGTCTGCACGCTGCAACAAACAACTTCTCTCCTCCCGATCTTCTCTTGAAACAGATATTTAAGCAAAACAGAATTCTCACCTAAAACACCTTTCCTTGACACAGCCTTTTTTCCAGATACAATGGCTAATGAGACAGAAGAAGAGGTTAATCACCCACCCAGCTACCAAATAAACAGCAATAAGCAGCCTACCAAATAAGCAGGAATCAGCCCAGAAGCCCTCAGCATATGTAAATCAGCATCGTTTCATCAAGCTTGGAGCTTACACCATCGTATGCTCACTCAGGATCTAAAACTCAAATCTGCAAATGAAAATGATGCTAATTACAGTTCACCACCAAGCAACACTGCCTTAATTTTAAGGAAATGAAGGAAACAGGCTTGCTACCTGACAGTTGATATCATATTGCCATACAACTAACCTGAAGTTGTATAAGTTAGATTATAACTTTTGAAGAAGCAATTATGATTTTATTGCACCCACTCTGCTGATGATTAATGCAGAGAGCCTAGGGGAAAATGCATCCTATCATTTGCTAACATGCACTATAATTATGCATACCTCTCCAGGTACTGTAATTTAGGACTTAAAAAGCAACATTCTCAACGAGGACTGCTGCACTTGTAAAACATTACAGATGTGTTATCATATAAATGAGGTAGCTTTGACATGATAGTGTTCCAATAAATCCTCAGCTAAGATTTGGAGACAAGATATGTCAAAAGCAAACTCCAAACTGTCTCTTAATCTTCTACATAAACTGTTTATTTTTTCTGAGCCCTACAATAATACATGTGTCAAGAAGGTTTTGATGGTTTCTAGATTAAAGTACACTTGGGCTGGATGTTTTTTCCCTTTACAGGTCATCTTGAGAATGTTCATTTTAGTTAAATTAACCCAGCTATTTGCAAGTTTCGAATCTGAAGCAAAATAAAACTGTTTCCACCAAATTGGGAACTTGTGAGATGAACTTAATAAATAACAAACTTATTTCACTCCACTTCCATGGAAGTTGTTAAATGGCTAACACTGAATGATTTTCTGTCAGCTGGAAAGCTTCACTTCAAACCATTTGCAACAAATCCAGCAAAAAACCTCCCAAACATTGTATTCAGTGACATGAATTGATGAAACCCCCCCAGCTTGATGTTTATTCTATTTATTTTTTATTTATACTGCAGTACTGACTTGATGCCTCAAACAAGATCAAGACCCTGTTCTGCTACACAACACACTGCAAAGTGGGTTTCCATCTCCTGCACAGCTTAGTTTACACTCTAACCTGTCAAAACACAGAAAGTTTGGGAGGAGGAATAGTGGAAAAGAGGCAGTATGACTGGCCCATTCACAACTTAGAAGCTGGGAATAAAACCCAGGTTTCTCCATTCAGTCTGCATTCAGTCATGATGCTTCTCAGCTTTCCTTATGTTGTCCAGTTATATGGTCCTCATCACTAGCAAAAAACGTTGTTAAAATACACAATACTCTGATTAAATCACACACTCACATACACCCACGCTCCCAAAATTGTTTGAGGCTACTGCTGGAAAAAAACAACCTTGGTCCTCCCTGACTTGCAGTGGAGCAATTCTGAAAGCTGTCTTGGTAACTATTGGGAAGAAAGGGGGAAAAAAAAGACAAGCAAACAGGAAAGGCAGGTTTTCACACAATAATGCGTGAACAGCAGTTGCATGTTATACCAGCATCTGCTCTAATTATGCGATGTGAGTGGTTCAACTGCATTTTGTGGTTGACTGTGCTGAAAGCCACCCATAAGTTGGGTTGACAGAATTCAAGATTTATTGCTATCGAAAATCAGTGGCTAAAATCAGCATATATCTGTAGTTACTCATTCCAGCTTGCATTGTCAGCCATAATTTTTTTTATCAGTTTCAGATTTTTGCCAAAATAACAACATAAATTTAAAAGCTTTCTAACAATGTGCCCACAGAAAAAAGTCCAAGAGAGGCATATTTTATTTGACATATTACAAACATCCCCATTCCTAAAAGCAGATTATTTTCAGGTGTATCGTATTGGAATTATTTTTTAAGCCTTGAAAAAAACACTTATTTCTTTCATTCTTCGAAAGCTAGCTAACTTCTTATTTCCAGTTCTGATTTTTTGAGTCAGTTGATAAAAATTCTTCATTCCACTTTCCTACTTGCACGGAAAAAATCAAGCTAAAGCAGAAAGCCTGCATTACTTTAATTTCTGCTTTTGCAAACATTTTTGTTAATTGCTTCCCATTAGCCTAATCTGCATCAACCCTTGCTCTGCACTGCCCTTTATGCCATGTATATACTAAAGTCAGTGTCCATTTTTGCACAATCCTCCTGAAAACCCACATTAACATTTTACAGACTCTAAATATCTCGTTCTTGAGAAATTGATACATGGTTTTGTGTTGATGAACTAGATCTGTTTTACAAATAAACTTCTCAGGAGATTTTTTGCATTTCTGGTCATTGCAATATTTGTCTTCAAAACTGTAAAGATCTTACTGATTACTTCCTTGCCTACTTGATGCTACTTGGAAGACACTGGTCTTCCGTTTGCTTCCGTTATAAAAAGTGGGATTTGCATCTGCTTCACTAAGGGTAACACTGCTCATTTCCGACCCAGGCCCTTGTGAGAGTTTTGCACTGCTTCAGAAAGAGCAGTAAAAAGCATAGCCGTTCTCACATCTGAGCAGGCAAAGCCCCGAATTGCCCCAGCGGCAGCACTTGGCTTTTCTGCAGCACGAGCGCTGCCAGTGCTCCCCAGGTACCGCCYCTGCGTCCTCTGGGGTCCAGGCACGCAAATCCCCCCTGGGGAAAGGGCAGCTGGGGAACACAGGCCTTCTGCAGCAGGACCACCTCGACACAAAGTCAGAGGAGGCGATTTCGCCCAACTGAAGACTTGCCCATGGCAGAGTAATATTGCTCAGGCCAGCACAGTCTCCAGAGGTTAGGGCAAAATCAACAGGAATGGGACAAGAAATGAACGCACTTGAATTAGATCTTTAACAGCCGGATGCACGGCACCACTGCATCTGTCGTTTGAAACAGTTTGCTCAGCTCAAGTGGAATCCTTTCAGTATGCTATTTACCAAAAAGCCCCAAAATGAGAGACTGAACTATAGCAATACTTGATCTTAGATACTATCTATATTTACACATTTGTGGCAGGAAACCCTTCCTATTCCAGATTGCCATCAACAATTGGAGAAAACTAGATGGCCAAATACTTTATAAGCTAGCTCCTTTTCAATTATTATTGGGGAAAAATATGTAAATTACTGACTTGAGAGTATTCTCATAACATTTATACTCTAAAGCATACTCTAAAGTATCTGGCTGCTCCATCACAAGATTTGCCTCTTTGCAAATATGGTTGCAGCCTGTTTCCATAATGGTCCACGTTTGTTCTTTCCCTCTTCACAGTTAGCTGATGCAAATTGTAGGTTTCATGTGTTCTCAAATGCTGTTCGCGTTATCAGCACTTCAGCACTACAAGATCRGTATATTAAAATCCAGCATCCTCACCCCAATGCTCTTTGCATTTTTTACCTCAAWTTCTCTGTGCTTTGTGCAATGCTCCTCTAGTGACTTCCTTCTGTGACTCATCCTCCCAAACCAGCGCAGCAATTTTGTGTGCCACACAAGCAGGTTCTGCACATGCCTGACATTACATCACTCCCCGTTGGATGATTTAACAGCACAGCACTGCGAGATAACCAAGATCACCGTCACAAGGTTTTCAAAGAAAAGGACAAGTAACTAGCACACAGTTATTTTTTATCATCTTTTCAAGCTAAAGAAGTGTACATACCAATGTTTATTGTTTTTAATAGAGATCTACCCTGCCTACATTAAATGATGCAAGTATTATCCTGGTTTTGCAAGTTAAAGAGTAAACTAATTCTCATACACTATAATGGCTTCCTGGGACTTCCAGCAGTTTGAGTAGACTTAAATTGGCCTGAACGACCTACTGAGGATCAGTGGAGTGCAAAGTTGACCTGGCCACAATTGCGTTGAGTGCTTCTTGCCTGTAATTCAGTGTAGGACTATATCTCCTTTTAACGCATGGCTCATATCCTCCAGACAGCTCCCAAGATTGAAACAGGTATCTGCCAGCGTGCACCAGCTAAACGTCTCGCATGGAGCGTCAGCGCTCACAATCGCGAAATCACACCCAAGTTACGAAGCAAGGAAATGGTATTTCTTCCAGGTGTGTTTAGGCAAGGTGAGATTTGATCCTCTGCAACCACTGTAGGAATTTTTCCAGATGAAATCATGAATTTGGTAGTAGTAAAGAGACAGCAATTTTGCACTTCCAATTCAGTGACAAAGTATAACTTGRTACCTCGATACCTCGCTTGAAATTGGCTTTTGGAACTCTCCAGTAAGAAAGGGAATGAGAATTGGGAGATACGGTATAACAGCACCACAACGTTCGTGGGATTTTTGTTCTGTCTTCTCTAATGCCTGCTACAAATTTATTAATCAATTCTGACACACTATTCACCTTCATACAAGGTCTACATGCAAGGAGTTGGGCAATCAGAAACAGTTTAATCTTAATACGGAGTTGTCAAAAATGTGTCCCTAGTGACTTGCTTTATTTCCTCTGTGCTTCCAATCTGAAGGTTTTGATTTAAAGTCTTCTCCCCCCCGCCCCCTCCCCAAGTAGAAAACAAGAGGGCTAGCTGCAGGATGACAAGACATTCTTACTAAGCAATAAACAATAATATATGCATTTATATCCATTTATTATTTATATTTAGTAAGCAGAGGCAGGGTTCACTCAATGCTTTGGTGTAGATGGCAAAGGGAAGGGACTTCTGAGCCACAGGGTTGCCTTTGTCAAAGGGAGGCACRATACCGCTAACGGGATGCCTGCACCAACACTCAGCTAGACAGTGCTTACAGAAAGCATCGTRTGTGACTAATTGGACACCAAGTGACAGGTCAAACAGGCAGCTTTCCCCACTGAGTAAAAAAAATATGTACATGGTCTTGTAAATACTGGTACCTCGTCCGCTCGACATACCATTCTGTGGGAAATACCTCGCTCAGGTGCACCCGACCGCAGGTCTGCTTCCCAAACTAATTTGCAAGCAAAAATGCCACAAGATRCTGTGCAAACATGTTTAGCAGGGCGATGGTCACGAAATGCCCAACTTTCCCCGCATTCATTGGGTGAACGTGCATTAAGGCATTCTCATTCGTTTCTTTTTGCAGTGGTAGTAAATCTGAGCAGGCAGCATAAGCAAAGGCCTATAGGAGCACYGAGAGTGTAAGTCGCTATGTGTTATGCATGACAAAGTAAGAGAAAGTCAACCAAGRGTCTGAGCTGGCAACACGTTTTCATATCTTTGGGCAGAGGGGCATTAAAAGAACAGAAGCATTGTGATATTTTGCAACTTTATCTTTAAAAGTTGCAAAATATCTTAAAAAGAAACCCAGTCAAACTAAGGAAATATCCCACCAGGTAATCAAAAGGTTACTTCACAATAACTTCAACTCTCACTCTGGCACACTAGTCATTCCCAGCCCTCCAGGAATCCATCGTATTGCTCTTTGGAGAGTTCTCCGAGYCCCTGCACGCCCATGGAAGGTGGTTAAGTTACACAAAAATCTCTGCCGTGTTGCTTAGGAGCCAGTCTTTGGAGTCTAYAACGAAAATCAACATCTGTGCATTCCAGAGACTCTGAACTTCAGGTGTTTCACACTTCCTGCTACTCAATTTATGGAAAATGCAAATGAAAGTAAAGCAGATAAATGTTCTTTAACAACGGGAGAGTTTTGTCATGTTTGAAACCGCATTGTTCTGCAGGAGTGGATTAATTTAGCCACTACCCAGGATACCAAAGGTTATGCCTGTACTTGAGACAAAACAGAACCTTTGCATATTTTGATAAGGTTACGTCATCAGGACAGTAACAATAAAATTAGCTTGCCATTTTGGTGCAGACCAATTTTCAAGCAGGAGGTGTCTTGTGCTCCCCTTTAAAAATGAATCAGGCTGACTGACATTTGAAATGGCAATAATTTCCCCAGGAGATGCAGCTGCAATCTTAGTATTTTCTGTTCTTGCTCTCAATTTGATTTCTCTTATCCACAGTATGAGGCAGCTGAGTATAAAGCATTATCAGCAACAATGCTACAATTAATGCCGAAAGAAAATGAGTATTTGTCTACAGAAGAATAGATTTTAGAATACCTAGGGGAACTACTGTACTTTGAAAATGAAGCCATTTTGTATGTTTACTGAAATGCACTCATACTTGTGTGGTTATACTCTGACTAGTTAACCATATCAAAATAGCAAGTGCATAGACAATTTTTACTGCCCTTTTTAAAGTTGTTTCCTGAACACTAAGTAGCCTCGGTCTATTCAGAAAACAGTCTCTTTTGGTTGTAATCTATCTTTCCACACCTTACTTTGTCCATTAAATACAAGAACTAAAAAGGTCATGCCATTTTTTTTTTTTTTTTTTTGATTCAGAGCTGCATCTGCAGAGGACATCCCAAAGGAGTACTCCAGCAGCCATACAGCACCAAATCATGGAAACAGGGTCATGTGCTCCATTATTGGTCAATGCAGAGGTGGACAAATACAGTGGTTTCCCATCTTTTCTCTCTCAGGGTGCCTTTTTCCCCTAGTATTTATATGCCAGAAAGTCAAACAAGTGTCCCATTCAGCTCCTGGAKGAAAACGAGATGAAGAAACAGAGAAACTATCGGAACATCCAAGCCTACAACCAAGGCCCAAACTGAAAGGTGCTATTAACAGAGAGAAATAAGAAGCTAGACTTCAAACAGTTCTGGACACAATAAGGCTTTAGAATAAGCTAATGCCGCCTTGACCATCTGTATATCATCAATCAGGTCATCCAAGAAAAAGATCTATAAATAACCTATCCAACCAACTCTGAAAAGGCTTTTGATGCAATCCTTTATAAGTGCAAGTGGTAGCATTTAGACTACCTTATTTGTGAGCACAAGAGTCATTTGTCCCTGCAAATCGGCTAGTTGGTCAAAAATCTTCCTTGCTTACATTTGATTGCATCCAYAGAACTACCCAAACAACAAGTAACAGTGAGCTAACTAAAATCCCTCACTGAGGCCTATAAGCACTGATGAAACAGCAGAGGTCTTATTCCAGAAGGTCTATGCTTCTGGGGGACTGAGGTAACTTGCCTTAGATGGCTCAAATACACACCATTTCCTGTCAGTCATCTTAATTGTCTGTATCAGAACGTATCATTTAAACAATAATTTCTATAGAAATAGCAAAAGTACATGAAGCATAAGAAATCTGCCAAGGTCATCAGTCACGATGGCATAAATTAAGAAACGCCCATTCCCTTTTCCAGGAGTTGCCACGGTGAGCTGAAAAATATTAACCTAGGAAATCCCTTTGTCCTAAGACATTCATGAAGAAAAGAATGTAGAGAAGAACTAGGACTGAGTTTTGTTTGAATCAGTGGCCTAGAAACACCCTGGATTTTAACCTSTCCAGCCTGTTTAATATTCTTCTGGTAGTCTGCATTGCAGACCTGCTTGCAAAGGAAGGCCCCATCATTCTGAAGAGCAGACTCTAAACTTTGGGGGACACGGCTTTGCAGTACACTGATAATCCAAAAGAATGACAGTAGTGTGTGCAGCTTCAGAGACCTTTAGTGCAGTTTTAAAATCTACGTGCAAGTCTGTAATGATTCCTGTCATCCAAAGTAAAATTTTAACCTAGCCTCCTCAAACCCCGCTCACATTTACCTCACACGAACATCAATGTTCACCTCATCCTTCTTCCCTAGGCTGCATCGGACTATGTTCCTCTTCAGCTGTATTCCCCAAGTCTGCTGGCTTTACTTATCAATATGCCAGAGCTGTGGGTCTAGTACTGAGAATTAGAAAACTGCTCAGGACCCCAAGAGTACAAGAACAGGAACAAAATCCTCATAGACATTCCTAAGGAGGTCTTTAATAATGTAGCCCTCAGGTTAAATAAATATCTTTGATCAATTGAGCATAGTTATTTATTATTCATTTACTTCCGTGCAAGAAATGCAGGTCATCCACTGCACGAGGCCCTGCCACAGTCATTTTTAACTCATCTGGAGACAGGTCTTTATTTATTGCAAATGAACATAATCCCGTTGGCTTCAACAGAGTTTCATCAGCTGAAGTCATCAGCTAATCCATATCGTAGCTACTAACTGATGATCCTTCTCAAGCAACGAAAGCTATGCCCTTTAAATGACATACTGTTTGCTATAAGGAATTCAGAGTCTAAATGCGGGATCAGCGACTTCTCAAAGTGTATGTTAAGGTATTAAAATTCTGAGAATATTTTGTTTAAACCTAATTATTTTGATTTAACTTTTCAGTAAAGCATGAATGTTCCCTAGAACATTCATTTCTTTTTTGAAATAACCACCATTTTGATTTTGATTTCAGTGAATTTATACTAAGATACTAGTATCCTCTAATTATGGATCCACTCCACGAAGTCAATGACTTTTTAGTGGCTAGGCGGGTATAGTTTTCTTTCTTATTTGTTACATGTTTCCCTTTWATGTTTAAGAGCTAAAATAATAATGAAGCCCTACTTAATGCTTATATTGTTTTCCAAAGACTATTTTTCACTGAATAAGTGTGGACAAAGACTTTTTAATGAAATAATACTGTTTACTACCAAAAATATTTAATCATAATTACTTTAAGAAACATACATAAAAGTTAAGTAATAAAATAAAATGAGTTGGAGAACACAAACAGGAAAAAAGACAGAAAGGATTAAGTAGAGTCATATAAGGAATAGATTCCATTTAATGAAAATTTCCACAGTGTTCAACATTTTTATTATGGTTAATAGCACTGTGCTTCATTTTTGTCTGCAGTAATTGTGTATCCTTAATGAATGGGCACTCTTATTTCCCCATTGAGCACTGACAGAAATTAATAAACCTAATTCTGTAGGTTTAAGTTTAATTCTAGTGAAATATATAAAGCAGTTACATTTTCACTTAGCTACTAACTGGAATAGAAATGAGTTTAAGCTTTTCAGCAGCTTAATAGGGAACAAATTGGGTTTTCTTTTCTTTCTTTTTTTTCCCCTCCTTCAGCACTTGGGTCTATTTTTGTTGCTGCGTGCAAGAAAGGACATGTCATGACTGGTGAGGCTGAACAGAGCCTACCGTGAGAGTTGTGGATAGTTTTTTATTTTAGAAGTATAATTACTAGACTTAGCCCTTTATGCCAGCCTTGTAGTTAATGATTGGTGAAGACCATCTCCTTGGTTTACACTTTGATAGAGACTGCAAACAGTGCAGATGCCAGACTGCCATCGCAGGGAAGAGCACCCAGAAGACAAGCTCTCAGCTCCAGTTCCTTCCTGGTCCAGTTATGCAAGGGAGTAAACACAGAAATAACCTGAAGCTGAGCTGTGTGAGATTTATTTGATAATGAGAATAATTCACTAAGGTTGTATAAAACTGAAACTGCCAAATCTGTAGCTCATAAACCAAATATTGTGTGGCAGAATACTTCACTCCTAGACGTTCTCTTTCCTGAAGGAAGAGGGGCATCCTGATGCCTTCCATCAAATTTCAAAAAAAAAAAAAAAAAAAAAACATGAAGCCCCATCTTGAGTGTTATGTACCTGGTGCATAACAAATATATGCATAACGTGAACAAAATGCATACATCCTCCCACCATAATATCAAAGCCATGGACCAGTCTTAAATCTCATATTAGTTACTCCATGGACTGCACTGGCCCCATAATGTAAAAACTCTGATAGTCTCTGTAATAATCCTTAGCAGAGGGCAAGTGTCACAATTCAAAACTAAAACTGAAGGGACTTTTAAGGTAGGCAAATACCTCAAAAGCACAAAGTGGAATTCAAGGCAGAGTCTGATTTGGAGTCATTAAATTCTGAGGTAAGGTGTTCTGCAGCCACTAAGACCTGGGTAGTGAAACAAATGTGAGTCTTGTGTCTTTTTGGATTAACAGTTTTTAAGAGAAACTCCAGGTGCTGAATGAAGCCATTTCAAGAGTCACCACTGAGAGCCTTAAGGACTTGGCACATTCGCTTTTGAAAGAACCAATATTGTGACCACAGGTGGGCAATAATGAGACAATCACTTTTCAAAATATATTATTTTTAAAAACAAGAATAGAAACATCAGTCTGGCATCATGACAAAAGTGCTCTTTGGGAAAAAATTATACAGATTCTTCCTATCCTATAGTTTCATTTTAGAGAGGGCCAAATCCCCAGCTGGTTTAGATCAGCAGCTGATTTGCTCCAGCTAAAGACCTGGCCTGATATTTCTTTTCTATTATTACCTTATCTTTTACAATCCCCGCTGTCCTCATTTATCATCCGGGTTAGAAATTCCAGGAGCACAGTAAGGGGTAACCATGAACAAAGGAGCAGAGGAGGGGAAAAAAGTATCTGASGGAGGATTACAGCAGAGCCACATTATGAGTTAGTCTGTAAAACCATCCACGGATTTTGCTAGCTCATGAGTTGAACTGTAGCTGAATGCACGCTTCATGAACTGGAGACAGAGGAGATGGTGGGAAGACAAAGGTGGTAATCAGATATGAGAAGGGTTTTGAAGTTGAAGAAGGAGGAGATGTAGGAGGGCAACATGAGATAAGATCAAGTTGTTTGTGGAGGAGACATGGGGCTGTGCAGAGTAACGAAGAAGGAAGTGAGGTGCTGGAGGCCTCGGCAACACCACAGGGCTCGGGGACTTTGAGGCGGAAGAGAGTCGCGCGCAAAGGAGAGAAGAGCCATGTACGACTTCAAGCTTCGTTGTCTGGCAACAGCAGCTGCTGAGAGGAGTGTGAAGGGCTTGTCTGGGAGCTGGGCAGCTCCACTGTTCCCACCTTGGCTTTGGTTTTGAAAAGCTGTACCAATCCATGGGAATCAAAAGCTGTACTATGTGACTTGGCTGACCAGAGATCTAATTATATCAAAGGAAACAACTTACAGGGCTTAAGAASAACTTACAGGGCTTCCTCGTTCCCWTTAGACTGCAACACATGGAGCTGGAACAGASTCTGAATTCARGAGATGTTCRAGAGAGAAATGAAACGAAGTAATGTGCTATCATGGATCTTCCTGGGGGAAGCATGATAAAAGACTGCTTTTGGGAAAGGTCAGCCACAACTGAGAAGCCTACAATAAGCTGTCTCTGCCCGTCTATACCAACTCTGTAAGCCTCCAGTATTTTAAATCAAATATTTTGTGGAAGATTAGTSTCGAAAGGAAACAAATACTTAGTAAGCAGCAATAGGTAACACCCTTCAAGGCAATATAGAGTGATTTCTTAAAGCCATATGCCTTGTGCCTCATTCACCTCACACGAATTAGTTACAAGTAGCACAGCCTAAAATGCATAATAATGCCTATAATGCACAATATGGGCTATGCTACTTACATAAGCAAAAGAAATAAATCAGGCACCTCTTGAGGGTAATTCAGGATCTCTTTCTGAATAGCGACTTAGGAGCTACCTGGTACCACTGTTGGGTGAAATAATCTGGTTGAGCATGAAGGAAGATGATGGTAAGATCTAAAATCTGAAAGYGGCCACCAGCGTTGTGTCTGAGTGCTGAAAGGATATGCTCCTCAGACTGTGGGTAGTGTCCTAAGGCTACGAGAACTGAATATCAAGAAGAGTTGGTAACAATATCTTTCTTATGAAAACCATTTAGAAGAAAATTTACTCTTCCCAAACAGTAGCTGCTGTCTATAGAGAAAAATCTTTGAGGTGTTAGACCTCAGTTTTTCAGATGTTTTCACATTGTGAAGATTTGTTTTTCCCAGAACATAATACCTACTACYTAAATACCTACTCAGCTAGTGACAAATAACGAAGAGCTTCACTTCAATAATCCGTATATGAAAGCTGAGGTTATGTCTTTCGCTTAGTCACAGACAGGCATTTTCCTGCCCTAGTTCCCATCACTGCTTCCATTAGTAGCAGACTAATAAAGATRCCTTGCAGCACCAGCCACTCTGTAAGGAAATAGGGTTGAGTTTCCACCCATTTTTCTTAATGCAAGACCAGCAGGCATATACCTCTGCTGTTTGCCTACCTTACAGGTGTCCCAGAAGGCTTACAAGTGTTCACTTTGGAGAACATCTGCACCTAAGTTATTACTATAAACTACAGTTTCACCCTTATATAAATTTCATTTTTGACTTAAATGTATCATCTTTTAAGCTTGTCTTTAAAAAGCTTATGTGCCACATTCCGTTTTACACAATGAAGGAAGACCACAGGTGCAATGGAGACTGGATCAACCAGCTGAAACTCAAGTTTGTGCACTTTTATTGATTTCTCATCACTGACAGGACCCATCAAAGAAAACACTCGCTCCTGTTCCAGTGTTGCACCTACTAAAGATCTACGCAATTTTACTTAATTAATATCTCTTCATTTCTTTGGACAAAACTGCTGCTTCCCCAAGGCTGTATTTCATTCCATGTCCTACACATTTCCCAGGCAGCAGAACATTGTCATGCAAATTTGACAAGCTTTCTCCTTGGTGTGCCACATCTAAACTCTGTCCCTACATGTTGGAGATGAAATTCCACCACCTAATATACAATTTTAGCCCTTTTGATTGCACCACCACCCACCACCCCCAGGAAATGCAGCTCTCCTGCAGCCATAAGGCTCTCTCAAGCATGAACGACCAGCTCCAAGTATAGCCGGGTGAATGGAGCATTACCTCCTTACCTCCTGATTTTTTAAATCAACTTTAATCACAGCAAAGCTCTCAGGCACAGGTGCCAGCAGTGCTGTGAAGCTAGAGAGGATTGTGTCCCAGAGCCCACTGCACCCAGCCACCAGCACTGCAGGTAAAATGCAAGGGCAGCACAATGTGAGCTGAGGCAATGTCCACCTCCAGATGCTAATAGCAGATGTTATAGTCAGAGGGTCAAAAGAAACCAGAAAGGTATAAGGAGGAGGGGAAAATGGAGAAGAAAAGAATATGAATAAAAACAGATTAAAAAGAAAACCTGCCTTGATACAAAGTCACTGCAGTGTATCAGTTCCTGGGGGTAGCAGCAGCGCGCTGTGGGCTCACCGAGCGCCGGCACGCGCCTCTGCTGCTGGATGGAGGTCCAGCTCGCACTGGAGCATCTCCTTTGCCCAGTCACGAACAGCAAACTCCCCCTTGAGCTTCAGCCTTATCCAGCACTCTTTACATAAAAGAACATGGCAGCAGGACTAACACGGGATGCACTGGTTGAGCATTGAGAGGTGAAAGAAATATTTGACCTGTTTTCCTTCCCCATGTATTCTACAGACCACAAACTATGTAGGCTGCAAGCACCATGGGGTCCAGACTTTGGAACCCTAGATGATTATGTTTATTCTCTTTTTGGACTTTTTTTTTGTTTTTTTTTTTCCACTGAATCTAATGTTTAACTCTAGAACCAGTCCAGGACATGTCATGAAGGCCACAGTCTGCTCCCATTCCCAGAACAACATATTTCAAGGAGGGAACAAAATAATCAATGAAGCAGTATGACATTGAGACAGTCTGGAGGCCCCACACGTCGTTTAGTGTTCATGACAACAATAATTAGCCAGGTTTAATCATCATAATGGTTTTTAAAATTTAACTTCAAAGTGGAAACCAGTTAGCTCAGGAATTTTGCCACCAGAATTTTGGCTCCACTGCAGTACACGGTGACTGCAAGTAAAACTCAACTCTTCTATGAATTTTCAGTAGTTTAAATAAAATGAGTTGGTGGGCCACCACTGATTCATAATAGATTGGAATCCATAGGATAGACACACATTTCACACAAAAGTTATAGAATGGTATGGAAACAAAACTTTCCCTTCACCCACACTAGTGGTCTCACTACAACACAGGACTCCAGTAGATCCATTCTCAGTTGTACTAAGTCCTGATAAAGAGAGGATTTTGATTCACAAATTGTCACTTATGAGAATTTTCAGTCACATATGCACCAGAAAAGAAAAACAAATCTGATTACTGCTGGCATCTAGCCCATTGCTATATATAAGGCCTTGACCCTATGCCATGAAAGTCAGTAAGAGCATTGCTCTGGTCTTCGATGAAAGTAGGATCAAGCTGTTAAAAAAAAATTAACATGACAGAGACCCATTCGGCAACATTCTATTTTCCTGAAACCAAAATTACCCAAAAGCTAAAAAGTCATACTAAAAAGTCAACTAAAGACCAGTATGGAAGGTCAATAGGTATAGCTCAGAATGAGAAATGCACAGAGCTTCATCCTGAACCCAACATAGTCCCAAAAACTAAATCTAAGTCAATATTTAAAATAGTCCAAAAAAATCTGGAAAATGTGTAACGTCCATCTCTCCTGCAGGTCTTAGTCACCACAGAATTGGGACACATTCTCTTCCCCTTTGTACTGGAACAAATCAGCAACGATGTAATTGAAGCAAAGGTTATGCYCAACTGATTTAGGCCAGCTCAGAATCAGGCCCACAAAACATCTGTTTAACTGTTTAATTGACTGTTGAATAATATCTTTTCCCATTAGAACAAGTACAAACCTGAATCCAAAGACAAGTTACATATTCGCTCTTTAATATATCCACATAGCCAAGACCTAATTTTATCAACAGGAATTAAAAAGATAAGCACTTCTCATTTGTTTTAATGSAGTTGTGGAGGTTAGATGAAGATATTACATGATTTTTATACAGAAATACGTGTTCCGCTCCAGTGTGTAGCATGGTATTCAGTGCCTCCCATTAGCCTTGCTACGACAGATCTCCAAAGCCTAGCCCTTACGTTCATGGAATATGTACTGGAGAAGTGCCATGTTGCTCAACTCTAGAAATTACTTTTCTAGTTTATGCTTCTAGGGCTGACTTATTAATCAGGGTGTACAAAAGGCACAGGTCAAAACAGAAGCCATTTTTAATACTACCACCTGAGTAAAAATGATTGAGGAAAAAATCAACTATAATCCTACCAGCTCTTATGTCAGAGATTGTAGACCACAAAGCCAAAAAACGCAAGACAAAAAAACAGTAAAAATGAGGGATACTTTTAGCATCAAAGAGATGGGCCACAAGTGATGGTACTGACCAATCATTGCCCATTGATCTGAAATACCAAGAWTCAGAATATGGCCTAAGGATCTTGAATTCTTAAATTTCAATTTTAATTTAGTGAGGTAGTCTTCAAATTTTACTCTTTATAGATTGGTTTCTGCAGGTAAAAACAAATATGGAAAAAAGCTTCTGATTTTTCTTGTTCCTTACTATTAATGTAATTATGGAAAAAGAAAAATGAAAAAGAAATAAATGTCTGCTCATGTAATGTATTAATTCATCAAGAAACGTTTAGGTTTCCCAACTTAAGAAACAAAAGTCCCCCTCACACATTCACACAAGCAAACAGCTAAGTGACAGCTGAGATTTGTTCCTGTGAATCTTCAAAACTGAAGCTGCAGCAGGCTGTGTTGCCAACAAAATACAGGTGTAGACCATATGAGCTGATAAAAAAAGAAAAAAAAAAGGATTCTTAGGAGCGCAATCACATATCTATGTGCACAATACATCCATGCCAAGGTGCAMTCAAGCATCTGGAACTCACCACTCCGATCTGGAGTGTTTTTTAACAAATTTCTGGGAGATTCAAGCTGCCAGGTAGCTCTCACGGGTACTAAAGGATTCATCCTCCCCTGAAATGCTCTGCTTGCAGCATCAGTGACTTACAGAAGAAGCTTTAGCGATGAGTAAGGGTGACCTGCTCAGATTATAAGACGAACATTATCAGATGGGATCTCTAGTTAAAAGTTTGGAAGATCCTTCCACTTGTATAGTTCAAGGAGCATTTGGAACACCAGACATTAAAGAGCTGATGGCCGAAGGTGGATGACGGTGGTCTACTCGGTTGGTCAGAGCTGCCCGTGTCATCTGCAGCCTCAGCTGTGAGAGGCCTCTCTTCCCTAAAATGAGACATCCAATTTCTTCTGTTGTTGACACCATGGAATTAGGCAGCAAATGTCTGCTTTCAAGTGGGCCTTCGGTTTCTGCATCACCCAGCACAAATCTGTGTCACCCATGTGAGTACACATGACTAACTGGATKGTTGACAAGAGGCCAGAGCACTTCACCAATTAAGGCCCTGCCACATCCAAAAAAGGTATTTCATTTTTATTTCATTATGAAGAGTTTTCCCTTCGCTCCACAGAGAATTATACACYGAGCTGTTGGGTCCAGTCACTGATGATTTCTCCTTTCCAGGACTCTACTCTAAGCTGCATTTACACTATTTTATGCTCCAGAGAAGCATAGCCCTCACCTAAATGAGCTAACGTTGTTGAATTTGAAGTCACAGGGGCATGTGAATGGCCATGAAATCACAGGTCCTGCAGCCCTGTATCCCGCGTGGACCACAGCTGACCACAGCTGCCCCCGGAGGCGGACAGAGAAGGAAGCTGCTGATCCTTCCCCAGGCCTGTCTCCACCCTCTGCCTTCCTGGCCCAGAGGTGATGACTCAATATTTCATAGTTCCCAGCAGATGYCTCCTCCATGACCATGTCCAATTTCGGCTTGAACACCAAACTCATTTCTCTTCACTGCACAGCAGAGCACATCCCGGAGCACCTCGGCAGTGTGTGAACACTAACCTCTCACAGGACCACAAGCACCTGYTATAAGGGCCCTCCCTTCTTCAGCACAAAACATGACCTCTCTTTTAWTCACCACAGTCCCAATTTTACCCCGACCGCCAAGTGTTCGTTTTAATAAAGCAGGAGGAGGAACATCTGAGCCTTCTCTGCCTGGGGACTACCCCACACAGAAAGCCTTGGGATCACCATAAAGGTATGGGGTTTTATTTGAACTCTTATTTTAAGCAAAAACCTTTCAGATATAAGCACAGCTGTCTCTGCTAACAGGGAAATTCACTTATATTAGATTACACAAATAGTCAAGATCAACTACTACCAGGCACTTCAAGCCTGAGCAAGTAATCTCTTACTTAAATGAATCACTGGGTCATTTTAATCAGTTAAGTGGCTTAGCAGAGGCTTGCTGTTCCCTTTGGTTTCAAAGCTTCTCTGCTTGCACCGTCATCACCAAGAGAATCACGGYGCTGCACTGGGCTCGCAGGCCCCAGCTCAGCCAGACCCATTAACCGCAAACTGAACTTTGCGTGGGTGAGAAGCCCCCTTAAACTGCAGGATGACTCACAGTCCCAAACATGTGCTTCTGGCTTTGCATCCTTGGTCATTGATAGGCTATTTAAACGAGGCAGATGAAAGTTATTCAAAGCATTGAATAGTACTCAATAAGTGATTGCAGATGTTACTACACTGGCACTTTCCTTAAAAAAAAAGAAAAGAAAAAAGAAAAAAGAAAGAAAGAGGGTGTTTGAAGCACCACGGGCTTATTAATATACTGATTGCTACTTTATGTTACCATGGGATAACCTGGAGCAGAGTAAGGAGTAGCCTCTTCTTATTTCAGGGTTATTTCATGGCATCTTATTTACATGTACCTCATACTTGTTAATGTCCTTTTTCTATCTGGAGGAATGGTGGAGAAAGTGAAACAAAGGAGATCCACAAGGGAAAGCAACCGAGTAAGGAATGCAACAAAGGAAACACAAACATTTTAGGAACAGCAAGACACAAGATCAAGGTGAATAACTTAGAGCCCCTAAAACATTGTCAAAGGTGCTTCAGTCCTAGGTGAAAAAGTCCTGTTGATTTTCTACGGAAACTAACTCCTAAARTCACTGATCTATATATTTCTCTCTCGCAAAAAATCCCAGTTTCTCCTCTACTGGGCAGCAGAAAGAGAGGCCCCACCAGCACACACACGAAACTCCTTGATTTTACTTCCATGCTAAGTCATCAGTGGAATCAGTGGAATATGCCCATTCTTTATGTCCCCTTACTACTCCCAGGCATATTTTACAAACTGTGAGTCTCTGGATAATAATAAAAACAAATAATAATAATAAATACAGCCACTTCTGCAGTAATGGAAGGTGAGACCAATTCAGCTTTGTAAGAAAAACACCAACAACCAAACCAGGTAGCTCTGCCAGTTGCCTGTTCCACGAGCCAGAGAAGGCATGGCAGGRTGTGCCATGCCAAAAGATGTGTCCTTCTCTACAGGGAAAGTTTCACAAAGGTTTTTCTTTTGTCCCTCATTTTTAGCCCTGAAACAGCCAATGCAATTCATCATCCTAAGAATTCATTCATCCTAAGCTATAACACTATTAAAAATACAATTGTCAAAGCACAGAAAGATGTGAATTACAATATTAAATACAATACAATAGATATACAATACAATACAATTAGATACAATACAATATTAGATGGTTTCTTTTGGGGTAGAAAGGTCATAAGGACTTCAGAAGTACTTGTTTTTTTAAAAAAAAATCTCAAATTTCCCTCCTTCAGCTTGCAGCTGAGGTTTCCACAACTGCTCTCCACCGTGATGACAAAGGAGGGAACATGCACGCAGGTACTCGCCRGGAGAGTAATCTCGCACGGGTATGACCCTGGGTATCTTAGACAGCAGAACAGGTTCTAGAAACAGATTTCTGGTACTACATTATTTTCAAATGCAAAAATGCGTAAAAGAGGACAAACACAACAGAATAAAATGAGGCTTCTGTTAAAGAACCCTATCAAAGACCTGGCAGATGCTGCTGATTTGTTGTACGGCCTCAGACAAGACCCTTCCCTGCCCATAAAACCAAGGCAGAGACATCACAGAAGTGCAAAGAAATCTTCAGTCATTAGAGCAAGTCGGGTCTGATATTTTTCCTTTTCAGGAAGATGTGAGCTGTGGAAAAGCTTAAAAAGAAAGTTATATTTTAATCTCATTTTTTTAAAAAAGCCAAAGAATAAGGCAGGAGRGCTATCTATTCTGTGGGAATCCAACAAAAAACAATTGTCTTACAAGGGCAACTGAAAATCAAAGTGAATGAGTATTTATAGCAACTGTGCTGTTTAAAACAACAAACTGAAACTGCAGCAGCAACTGCTTCACAAAGTCATATTCTTGAAGAAGGAGAAAAAAAAGATCAAAGATCTGCAGGCAGCCAGCTCTGCATACAAGTGGCTTTATCAGCTCTTGGCTGTGTTAAAGAGAGTCAGGCATCCTGAAAGAGAAAACATTTAATGAGGTGATGAACAACACTTTCTTGGCCTTAATTATAAGGATAGGACTAAGCAACAATAATTGCAGGATAAATTATTGTCAAGAGATATTTCTAAACAACAATAAAAAACCCATGTCATTATCAAACAATTATTTTAAGTCTCATTTACATATAAAAAAGAGTAAGTGGAATAGTCTTCTTTTTCTTTTCCATTTGTGGGGGTGGTGGAAATTTTCAGGGTGGTGCATGGGAATTAGACACACTACACCCAATATTGCTAATGACAGATTAATTGTGTGCAACTCACACTGGGAATTGTGCATTTGTATCCAAGGGCAGACTTCAACCCAACAAAACCTCAAATCTCGGTGACGYGCCCCCAAAGATTCAGGCGTGTTTAAGGGTAGGGACAGCAGACCACCCTCCTCACAACGCAGCGCTTCAACTAAACGGCTGGGAACTTCCACTTAGGACAGCGCACGTTAAGCTGTGGGTCCAGTGAACCAGATGTGCACACCAGCTACTCACACCTTATCAGATGAGACTTTCAAAAGCTCACATGAAAGAAATGAAACGTGTACAGCAGCCCTGAGTCAAAYGGGGTCTCAGGAGCCAACAACTGCACGTCATACGGACGGCAGCAAAACAAGATCATGGCAATTGCTCCCGGGCAGCTCTCACCACTGCTGCGAGCCTTCGGAGCCCGGGGAGCGGAGACCAGCGCCGTCCTGGTTTATAAGCCGTGCCGAGCCCGGTCCCCTCCTTCCCCATGCGAACAAATGCAGCAAAGTACCAGGCAAATTTTCAAAATGCTTCCTGCTTAGGTATTCAAATAAATAGCCACGTTTCCAAGAGAGCTCAGCAGTCCAGAAGAATAATAATTGCCATTGGTTTCTGAACTTTTTTGTTTTCATCTAGCTACTTTTGACTTAAATGTTCCAAGTAGCGGCTGCTGATTTTGGGTGGCTAAACCAGAGACTTGAGGAAGAGATTTTTTTCAGAAGTTGAGGGCACTTATCTCCCTGAAAATATAGTTGCTTAAAATTGTTTTAAGTTATCCCTCCAAAAACTGATTGCACCAAATCACTGGTTGCTTAGGAAAATGTAATCTCCCTCTCATGTATATATGCATGAGAGAAGTTAAATATATACTGTGGTTGTGAACACAGTACCTATAAGGAAATCCCAATAAAATAAAGTGATGGTATTTGAATGTCTCTCCCATATGCAGGTATTTTGGCAAGTAACTTACCCACACACAGTGATGATTGGTTACGCTTAGAACAGACCAGGCTTATTATCATATGAATACACACAATGAGAAATCTCATTTCTTTCACAAAGAATGAAATAAAGCTGGGTACYACCAACGTTTTTCCTTTAGTCTCATCCAGACAATAGGGGCTATGATAAATATTATTGTTTAAGGAAGGCTGGAATATTTTTTCCTTTCTTCAAAACTCTGATAAATTTGTTAAACTACTTAAAGCATCAAATAGATTTTGCAGGAATCAGAAATTCATCAATGTCTTTACTCTTGCTACCACAAAATTCTGACAGGAGAAAACATGATTTGGACAACAAAGACTCCAGTGCACGTCTGTTRTATCAGTTACTAGAGCTACAAAATCTGATTTTCAAATAGGATTTAAAAAAGCATATTTTAAACATTTCACCCATTAGCTTAATAAAATGCAAAATCCACTGAATAGTACTAGTAGTTTCCAGGTTGTATTTCAGACATATTTTGAAGTCCACAGGCTACTCCAAAGGAATCACAAAGACAGCCAGCAAGACTAGTTTTCTATAGGTTTACATTTGCTGTATTTGTTAAATGTGCCAGATCTCCTTGGTAAAATAAGGCTTCATCTATTCAAAAACCTTCTCACCTACATGGTCCTGGCTCACAGACAAGGAAGTGAATGCATAAGGTGCAAACATTTGAGAAGAATGTCCTTAGATTCTAAAACTACCTCTAAAGCTACAAGGTAATATGAAACAAACAGTTTAATCAAAAGTTCAGTAAATTCCAAGRTTCTAGCCAAATCAGTGGGACAGGAACAAAACCCTTGATACTAACTACTTAAGACTGGCATTATGTTAGTGACAAAGACAGAATAAAAATGTGTTTTTTTTTCTAGTACTTTGCTTACTGACATRAGACATCACGCTAGCTGCTTCATTTCTGCCTTATTGTGATTACTGTAAATTAAAGCCTTGGCTCGCAAAATACAGAGAAAAGCACAGTTTCTATTTCAAAAGCTCCCTCTAGCTTTTCCTAACTGTTTGTTACCAAATTTTCCTGATGACCTGCTAGAAAAAGCAGCTTAGAGTCAAAGGTGGTCTCATCAGTCTTAGAGAAACACAAGCACATATTGTATAACCAATTTCAAGTAGGTTTTTAATTTGTAAAAGCCACACAGTTAAGACGACATTAAAAACCCACCCTCTCCTTTTGACTCAAGATCAAAGAGATTTTTTACAAAAGTGACATAACCCTTAGATGTCCCAGAAAACCACATTTGCCACAATTAACCAGCTTCAGCCTCAAAGCCGCACACGCACAGAGGAGCTAGCACAGCGTGTTTGGAGCAGCCAAGGTTTATTGCAATTGTGGGCACGTCTGGAATAAACAACCCTGGGTCAAGCTCCCCGCGGCAGGGCTCCAGCACACGCTCAACCGGCCACAGCGTCGGACACGTCCCTAAGTGACGGATCTGGTACTGCAGCAGCAGGTCCTCCGGGTGGTGTAAATCAGCAYAGTTTGACCAAATTCACTGCAATCTCCTTGATTTATACCACAGAGAACCTGATCAATCAAACGCGAACTGGATGGAGGCCAATCACACCGCACCGGGGCAACGCTCAGTTCTCACGACACAGACGCTTCTCCTCCAGGGACAAACCAAAGACTGGTGATTGCCCAGAAGTATGAGACAGCAGAAGAAGAAAGATGTAAAAGAAAATGACAGTGATCTCATGGAAAGAGAAATTAAGAAGTTAGTAGCTAGGACCCACATGCGAGCTGTACTTTTAGCCAGAAGGATGTATCGGAAATTCCTCATGCATAGTCCCCTAATAGAACTTGATCTAAGATGGATGGACAAGACACTTGGTTTCAGAGGTGCTTACGGTCTACTCAGTTGTCACAATAAAACTGTTACGGGAGAAAGAGACGCCACCACATATATTGCAGAAATGTAAGATGAGAAATCCATCAAAGATACAGCACATGAGTAATGGAAACATAAAGCTGATAAATAATCTTTCATGAATGATGATAACTCCTCTGAGGGAAAGGGGATGCTTTAAAATCATTTCTTCTTAAAAAACGAGTTCATGGTGTATTGTCTGGCACAGTCTGACACAATTTAAACCACGAAGGACAGCTTTTGTTGCGTGGTCCATAGGCAACAGCAGCCCGTCAGTAGAATGTAGAAAGGCACTGGAAGTGGGGAAGAAGAGTGGGTAATAAGAGCATACATCAAACACAGGCCATAGCTCCTGGTGTAAATCAGCGCCACGAGCAGTCACATTCACTGCCCTCCGATATATGACATTTAGAAAAGTGGAGTAGCAAATAATGCGTAATCTTGTGTATTCTTTTTATATATTTTAACCCCATTGTATATTTACATGCATTTTCAGAGATGTAACAGTTCCCAGTATTAAAGTACTGTGCATGCTACAGTAATGCATAGAAGAGGGTACCAAAAAAATTGTAAGTTTAAAAATTGAGAATTTCATGGGAGAGCTAATATTGTCACTACAGACACACCAGAAAGAATTACTGCATTCATCACACTGCCCTAACATTAAAGGATTAAATAAGAAAAGCAMAGTCTTTAATAAACTCAAGCCAAAATCTACAGACAATGTCAAAGCTATTTAGTCACAAATTGGAGCCATTATTTTAACTTTGAAGACTTGCACAAGAAGCTATTCTGCACTGGAACTGCCATAAAAATTGAAGGGAGAAAATGAATGGAACAAGGAAAATTTGGACTTAAGTTTCTCAAGCAGTGCAAAGTGCTATATAGGAGCAATATTTATATGAGACCCCAGAATGCTAAAGACTCTACTATTGCTCATCACCATCTGTGATGTATGGGCTGAGCTTGTCACACGTACACAAAGACACACATGAATTGAATTGTCCTCTGCAGAACAAAAGTATTTCTCCCTTACAGGAAGCCRTAACTCTTCCTCACGACCAGCGGAGTGATGTAACACCCCCCTGTGCTCAGACTTCCAGGGTGTCCGTGTGTGTGTGTGTCTATTCCCATATGCATAATAGGGTCCATTACCTCCTCGAGCTGGTAATAAAGTACGGATCAGGAAAACGGCAAGTCCATATTCTGCGCTATGCAAAGGACTGAAGCCAAATTGGTCCATGTGTCAAAAATCAAAGTACGTAAGATAGCAGAAACCCTTTTTTTTTTTTAATGTCATGAATTGCCCTAATTAGAGAATCATTTCAAGACCATCTACCAGCCCAGTTTCAGTGGGCTGACTTGCAAAGAAGAATCCAAGAGACCCAACTGGAACAGAATCAGGCCTTCAGCTTCTTCAGGATGTCCAGTATCAGCTACATCCAGCCATATCCGTCCATCTTCACCACGCTCACAGCATACCACAGCCTTACATGTCACAGTGTGTTATGCTTAGTATGCAATTACTTATAACAATACATAATCATGAAGAYAGCAAATGCTCTGGTAGAAGTGAGGAGAGAGAAGATGACACTCCTCTAAGTTCAACAGAACTGTTATGCATCAGAACTCGAATGGGTCATCAGCAGGTGTAAATAACCACGAATTATGCCATCTCACACCAAAAGTGAATATCAAATTCATCCATCCACACACACAAATATTTAGCAATTTCTTTCTGTAGTAAAGGAAGTCACGGATCCATTTAAATAATTACATTCTTCTAGGATGTCTCCCAGCACTGGCCTTTTAATGTATTCTTTTCCAAAAACATTTGTTGCATGTATGTTTCCATTTTCCTTGAGATTTCAAAAGAGTTGGCATAGTTAACTTAGAATATTGCTAGTTAATTGTTGGTGAGAAAAGACAAATTATGAGCAGGGGAACTGTTCTGGGAGGATTTAGTGTATTTGAATAATTTAGACCCCTGCCGTTAACRTGACAGGATTGTTTTTCTCTTGCAGTAGCCTGCTGCTACAAGAATTAAAACTGTTGTGGCAGGCTACAGCTTGGGCTAGGCCTTAGTAATGAGCTTTATCAGTCAATAAATGATTTTATGCAGCAAATTAAATTGTAAATTTGGTTTAGGTGGYAAATATTTAGAGAATAAAGATATCCAGCTAATGAGGAGAACTGGGTGGAGAAAAAATATAACGCAAATGTCAATCCTTTAAATCTTCAGTGGAGTAGGCTGTGGCAGAAAGTTTATTGCCACTGTCTTCTGGGGTTTTTTTACCTTTGCAAACAGCAAGGGAACACTATTTCCATTGTATTTACAGATACTAGAGAAGGAGGGAAAGACTTCTGTGGGCTGTTGTGCTAGCCAGAACACCACGCACACGCTTAGTTCTCAGACCGAAGCACCGAACGGCCTCACGTCGAAAGCACTAGCTCAGAGACATTGTACATGTTGCACTCACAACGGACAAGCACAGCAAGTATGCACAGGAGATGTGTCTCAAGGATAAGTTAGGAAGCTTGCAACCTGCTCCTGGCTCTAGTCTCTACCTCTAAACACAGCTCACTTGTAAAGAGCTCTTTGGTCCTCAACCTGCAGCAAGAGACAGTAGCAGCGATCAGCAGAGGCCACAAGCTTCCAACATTCTGACATACGTCTGACAAGGTGACCTTTCAGCGCTGGAGTTTACTTCTCCCTCACGACTCTCCTAAATCCAGTACTGCTCCGTGTCCCACCCTTGAGGGCATGTACATGAAGAGGCATTCTGAGAACATCAAGCAATCAGCAGGAGGAATATATTTTTAAAAGGCACATCTGGATTAACATGGATGAAAGTATCCTGAACAAATAAGTTGCATTTGTTCAAAGGTCAGGTGATTAGCAATATGCTGCTTCAAAAGCAGAGAGGGAAACAGTCTACCTAAAAGCTGACTTCCAAGATGAGTCCTTGACTTCCAGTTATGCTCCAAGGACTGTTCTTTCTACAGAGAATGTCTGGAAAACTTATTAATCTCAGCAAGGGCATTTATTACCAAGATTAAATTTTTTCATTTATGTTTTTTTCTGTGGCCAAAAAGTCAGCTTTGGAGGGGAGGGGGAATCTGTGAAAAAATGTCAATCAGCTCCATAAAGAATTGCTGGAACTCATCCTAAAACTATGAGCATTAACTCTGCTGCCCTTGGTCTGTTCCTAACAGTAGTAGCATTTATTTTGTGATTTCTGCTGGATCTATTATTCTGCGCTTTCTGACAAGGAAAATATATGCAACCCCTGACAGAATGAGTGAAACAATGGCTTTATTTATGCCTTCCAGGTGACATAGCCAGATGGCAGAATATAGCACAAACAAAGCCAGAAGTGCCTGTACGCCATGCAGGGCTAACATACAACCTACTCCAAGGTGGGGAAACCATCTCCTTTGAGGAGAATCACAATACAACCAAGCCAGARACTCCATTTTCAACCAGTTGCAGGCTCAGATACGGGTCACAGCAACAGGACACACGGAGGAAGACCTGAAGGGTGGACGCCCCAAGCCGTCTCAAAGACCCACTCAGGCATGGGTGCTGCTACACTGAGCGAGCTCCTTGCCTGTGCTCAGTTCAAGGCTAGTCTTGCATTTTAGAACCCATTTGATAAAGCAAAGAACAAATGCTTTCCACCAAAGTAATCAATTGTATAAGCCTTTACAGTAAAATTTGAAAAGGACACAGTTACATATTGAAAGGAAATTGAGCCACAGAATATCCTAGTAAAACTCAGTTGGACCCACACATTGTACACTCCAAACAATATGCTATTAAGTGCAATAAATCCAAACAGCACCCTGGAGATCTGTTTGGAAGATCAGAATATATATTATGGATATACTAAGGAAGCCTGTTTTAAACATGAAATCTACTCAATTGCAAGCTGTTAATGTTAACCATTTCTTGAAAGACTCAATATACTAATGCAGTTTATTTACATGGCAGAGAATGAAACTTCATGTATCACCTTCTTCATGCCTTTCTTTGATTAGATTGCCTCAGTTTAATTACCAAATTCTGTTAAAGGACTTTCAGCGCAGATGTAATTTCATGCAGGTGTTACCTGGTGTAATGAAACCAGATGTTTCCATCAGAATAGGCCTCCCTCATTTGAAATGTGTGTGCTGCAATAGCCTAATTTGTACATCCATCAGTTTAATCTGAGAAAAAAGTGGTTGGGGAGTGTTAGGCAAGATCGGATTTGGCGAATAAAATGGATAGTGCCACCTGTTGTCTCCTTTTTTCCATTTTTATGTAAACTTTACTTTTAAATATCTTCCCCTGATGCATCTACTTCGATCAATTCATCAGGCTGGCCACTTCTGCAAAGAATTTAGGAGCGTGATGCACATAGGCATAGATTTATACATGGAAAAAGGCAAAGATGTTCTTAACTAGGCATAATCGTTTTACTGAGGTTTAATCCTTGTGTACATATATAATCCATGAAACTCCTTAACCAGTTTCTACAGTGGGCTTAAAAGTTCTTGGCCAATTATAGAATGAAATAAAAGACTGTTACTGAAGAATATCAGTAGCACTTTAAAAAAATCTACAGCTCAAAACTTTTTTGGCTTTTTATAACTTTGAATAACTTCAACGTCCACAGGTTTCCAATAGTAGGAATTTATTCTCTGGACAGTTTCAGGGTTGATATTACAGCATAAAATGCAGAAAGAACTGAGCAATTACAAAGACATTCATGAGAATTACACAGTCAGATCTGTCACTCATTTGCTTACATCTTTTGGGCAGTTTGCCCTTCCTAGTATAAAAACTAATAACAAAAGAATTAAATATATTCTGCCTGACAAGTTTCATGGAGATCTACTTGTTACAGTTGGTTCCCTGCAAATTGCCTTAGCAATACAGCTAAGTCCAACACACACATCATCAATAGTGATGTTTACTTTTAATGTCATTACTGTAAGATCATGACTGACCAAATGACAGACCAAAGGCTTCGAGAGACAGAAAGAAGTGCCACTGGACAGCAACAGAGAAAGAGGAATCAAGCTCATATCAAGCCCAAGTTGATAGAAATTCTCGAGTAGTTTCTACAACTGCCAAATTTTGAATTGTTTTTCTGATTAACCCAGTCTGTCAAATGCATCACAGCCAGGGGAGTTCTAAGCATTGGCTGGCACTGAGCGATAGCAGGGGAAATCATCATCATCACCACCATCACGCAGTGGTAGACATAGGGGAACGGGCACAGCAAGTCCTTGCCAGCTGCAGACCACCGCAAGGGCTGTGATGTTCGCGCTCTGCTGAAGGAGCCTCCCGAGCCCYGGCCGGCAGGGGAAGCAGCTCCAGCCGGCACTTCAATCCCCGCCAGAGCCAGAACCCTCCCACATCTCCGCCCATCGCCCTGCGAAGCCCAGCGCCGCACAGACCGCGTGAACCAAAGCCCGAGCTCAAGCCCCAGGGGCTGCCAAGCTGCAAATACGGGAGAGCGACGGGCCTGTGGGTGGCAGCTCAACGTACCAACCAGGCAGCCCAAAACACACTTATTTTGGGCACACTCATTCTTTGGGTGAGTTCTCTTAATATTAAAAACAAATAGAGAAGATGAAAATATTCAGAAATGTCTCTGCCCTCTCCTCCTCTYTCACCTGTATTCTCATACTAAGCTTTTTGGAACCTGCTCAAGCCTGTTGGTAGGCACATGAACAAGAGTTTGCAAGCTGGGGCCTTAAAATGGCAGAAYTATACGCACACAAACCTAGAAATTACACAAGCACATCCAAGTGCACGCACACACACATACATACAAAGACATTTTATGATAGCAACCTCCGGATCTCTTTCTTTACAGCTGGCTTCTTGAATGGATTTGTTTTTATTTTGTGTTGTTTCCAGGGGATTCTGTGGGGGGAGGATTCTGAGGAAAGGGAAGATATAGGTAAGTTAACCTATACTACTAAACTATACTACTGTCTGCCCTCATTATTTCAATTCAGGGGCTGACAGTACAAGACTTAATATTACAATAAAGCAAAACTGGTGTCAGCAAAAAAAAAAGTTTCGATGACACACTGATATGGAACACTATGATACACTGGTAAAAACTATGTGAAAACCAGAAACACATAAGACTGCAATTTAATCTTTTTATTTGAAATATAAATATTGTTACTATCAAGCTTGACAGTATAGAAAATGTGTGCCCTGCAGCCTTCTGACAAAACAAAATTTATATTTAAAACTTCCTGAAATAATGCCTTTCATATGTGGAGTTTTGTCACATTGCAGYGGCTCTGAGCCTACCTTATGGTCCTGCACCTTTAATTATTTTATGCCTAGAAGACACATTTTAAATAGAAGAGGCGGGTTACAAGAGTTTTGACAGCTGTAGATGATTAAAATACTGACAACATGCACTATATAAAATTCCCCGAGGTTTTAAGCTGGGTACTCACACAAGAGTTACCGATTAGATTCCTCCTCCCCTCCCCACCAAAAAATCCCACTAGCCTGAAATGTTCATACCACCGGCCTGATGCCCCCTCCCCTTCAGTCAAGGCAAACTTTTTTTTTTCTTTTAATATCTCAAGGCCACATACTTGAAAATTGGTCAACAAATTTGATTTAGTAATCTTTTCCAATTGAACAAATATGCAGCCAGGTTTCATGACCAGCTGTTCCGTATCATTTCATGAATGGAGGGAAGGGAAATCGTTTAAAATGTATGAATGGTTTTGGGTTTTGTTTCCATCGATCCCTTCCCACCTCCCGTTTACAAGAGTGTTACAGCTTGTGCTAATTTTCTGGCCTCTTGACCTACATGTTTGGGTTGTGCAAAATACTTTATTATGGTGGAAAAAGAGTGGTCCCCAGTTCAGAGAAACACTGAAGTACATTCACAACCTAAGCTCTGCTAGCATCCTTCTTGATTTCAGACACTTGAGGACATAGCTATGGACTCTGGTTAAACTGGGTCTCTACCCATCAAGTTCTTTGCATTAAAAGCTGCCCACGAAAACATTAATTACGTTGACTTTGAGCTGCGGCTATGACTATGTCAGTCTGTCTCTCCCCTTATTATACTACTGGCTAAGGATTCAAAGAAACCTTGGAAGAAGCAAATCACCTCTAAAAATATATAGAGTATATAAAGTCAGACAAATATGCAGAGTCAGACTATCTGGATTTGGGTCATAAGTTATTGCTCATTTTTATTATTGTTAATTCATTTTAATTAATTTAGACACTTCAAAATGCAAGAAAAGACAAGAAAGGAAATCTTATCACCCAAGGAGCAGACTCACCATTTGGACATTCCTTTCAGCCCCATAGAAAAGCTTTGTGAAAAGGAAAAGATGAATTTGGCACAAACCAGCTTCCACACTGATGGTGGGAAAGCATGTTCCTTTTCAGTCTCATGAAGCTCCCTGGCAGAGGTGAAGTTTAAGGATGGACAGAAATGAAAAACTCATAGCTCCAGATAAAGCAAAAGAAAGAGATCTTATAAAGCACGGAAGCAAAAGCACCATCAAGGCGGATGCTATGGAAAAGGTAGGAAGAGATCCCCAAGTGTCAAACAATGTAAGGGGGAAGGCGCAAAGTAGGATCTCAGCAATTCACCTCAAATACTTCTGGTTCCGCTAAATCTTTCTGAGAAACCATCCCACCAAACAATACATTTGGTAATACCTAAGGTAACGCATACTTGCCATGCTGTAACAGAAGGAACATGGTGGAACTTGGAACGTATGTATGTTTTACCATTCAGGACACCTCTAACAGGAGAGGGCCATAAATTTTTTGTTTCTTTGGGAGCAGCAGAAGTCTTTGCTGTGCAGAACACTGAGAGAGTTGTTCAGTTTGCAAGCACCCAGCCTCCCACTAGGTGCACAGCCTACCTGCAGCTACGTAACTCCTCTTTTGCTAATGGTCATGCATACAGCTTTAGTTGTAGGGCAGTGTAGGAGATTTAATCTCTCTAATGTTAACAAAGACAGGGAAAGGGCAATGTTTTTTTTTTCTTATGGTACAGTTTAAGTTACTGAAGCAGAAGTAAAACCACAGAAACAAGAGCCAAAAATAGTTGAAGTATTTGATTAAAGAAGTACAAGGACATAATGAGAATTTATCAAATGCTCCTGTTATATTTGGCCAAGAAACAAAACACTCCTTTTAATCTTCAATATTTGTAAATACAATGTTGGATATATTTTTTTCATTAGCGATATGGAAAGACCTTTTCTTCTTTGAAAACTCACAAATCCACCAGTTACATACTGGGGGAATGAGTTACAACAATAGAAATTCAGAAAACAGTACTTCACTTCCTAAGAAAACATTACCTACAATAAAGTGTATTTGGCAAATGACCTTCACAAACAAGTGCCTGTAACCATGTGACCTGAGCATTTAGAAGTGCATCAGAGAAGCAAAACAGATCCTTCTTCCGTCTCCCTCTCTCCCCACAGAAAACAAATTAGTTTAGAAGACARCTTATCTAAAGCAGATGAAGTACGTCCCGTGGAGGCGAGGCAGCGAGCGCTGGGCTTCGCGGCCCGCCCGGCAGCGCTCGGCGCCGCACGCCTGCCCGCGGTTTGGCACAGGGCAGTTTGTCCGTCTGCGGTTGGCTCCCCTGCGAGGAAAGCTCTCACCGAAGGTGTCCAGGCCCTCTGCAACGCTCCCTCAAGTCCCCGTAATTTTAGTGAACACAGTCTGTTCACGCACAATTCCCTTTATTAACTGTGCATGCAAGATGGAAAATTAAAACCCAATTAATTGGATAGAAAATAAAAACCCAAAATTAAACCCAATATTAGGGTTATAAGTAGTCCAAATGTATTTTACATAATACACACAGGATGCAGTAGTTCAAAGCCCCAGACAATGTATAAGTACGAGAGATGCCAGGCTGTTTCCACTGGCAATGTGTTTTAGTAGAACTAAATAAAGTGAATCACATAAAAAGGCAGCAGAAGAGACAGGCGACTTCCGTCTTACTGGGAGGTAAAGACAAACCCAGCCAAAGGCCAGAGACCCTCTGCCGACGTTTAGGGCTTTTGCTAGTACCTCTCAAGGTAACTTTATCCACGTAGGACTGTGCAATGAGATTTATACATTTATAAAGATGTACATCTTTATAATGTTTTTGTTTATAAGAACCATTTATAAGTATTTCTAAGCCACGAAAGCAGAAGTCGTCCAATGACAGGCCAAATTGCCAAAGATGAAACATCCAGCACAAACTCATCATTCCCTTTGAAGGGTTTACAAAATGGATGGATGTGACAACAGCCAGGACGAGCCACCCATCATGTGCAGCACGCCGCCACCCTCACCCAAACAGCAGAGAAATGGCCACAGAGACATCACCTGGGGCTTAAAGGACCCCAAGCACCTGGCAGCGCTCGCTGAAACTACCCAGTGCTTCTAACCCTCGCGCCAGCAGGAAAGCAAGCAAGGATTCGGTGCCAAGGAACCACTTGTGCAGAGACAAGCATGCACGTGCTGCCACTGCGCTGTCTCCCAGGCGCCGCTGCGGGCTCAGAGCAGGCCACGTGGGTGCTCTTCCAGCCCCTTCCCCTCTGCAGCCATCGCAGGCACCAGCAGCATCTCTCCTCCTCCCGATGGCAGCCCAAGGACGAGTGTCACTGAAGCTGCCACCCTCCCCTAGCCAGAACCTCCTCTGGAGCTAATTTCTTGAGGAATGAGCTGTATGAGGTGCCAGAGACCAGCAGAAATTTGGGTGCATGTCTTTTTAAAGGTTTCTGGGAATACTTAAAGCATCCCCACCACCCCACCCTCGGGAAAATGAGTTATTAAAAATGTTGGAACGCAATCCGTGTCAGAGGAGACATTACATCAGTCGCCGCTCCGCCTGCTTTGTGTTGTTGTTCGAGTTCTCAGTAAGGAAAAGAATGAAATGCATAACCTAGTGTCCTTGCCTTCAAACCTTCATTGTTATATATAGGATATTGCTGAGTATTTTATGGCTACTGCTGTTTCCTCACTAGAAACCATCCAATACAGATGTTCAAGCATTGGTCTGTAAAACGCAGTGTCTATTAAAGCAGTTAAGCCACACAACTCAGCTCTTTGCAGCTTCCCAGTTCGTCACATATATCATCCTGTACGTTACTGGTTGAATCATCACTTTCCGACCAATTTTAGATTTTCAAAATGCGCAGCCTCTAATACGCGTGCTGATCCGTTCAGGGTCTGCTTCTCACCCTTCTTCGCCCARGTAGTTACAGCTTAGTATTTTTGTATTCAATTATGAAGAGAGATGAGAATGAAATGGGAAATAAAAATGTGACAGGTAGAATTACAGAACAAAACGGTATTGTACGCTTGCTTGATGTTAATTAGTTTTCTTAACTGCTTCAAACCCGTGGCACAGCACAAACCAACCCCATCAGAGTGGCTTACCAGCCATTTTAGACACATTAACTTTATTTAGTGGTGGCTCTAATACTTTTTGGTTGATGGAGATCTCAACAAATACATCAAGGATGACCTTTATGGCATAAAAAACGTGAGGGGGGGAAGGAAATAAATGTTTTTGTTCCGAAAAATGTGAGATGTTTTTGGGTTAGGAGGAGTTTCTTTTGCTTATAGAAGTGGTAATATTTAACTGTTTAACTAAATGAGCTAAGGGTTCRGCACTTCAGAGCTCCACCTTTACAAATAATTTATACCTCATTTCCAGTGCTTCTGATCACTGTTACTTACAGGACTTCTCAAAGAAAGTCAGCTGAGGCTCCAGGCGGGTCACTGCTCCTTCCTTGGCTGAGGAGCAAGTGGCAATGCGAACAGCAAGTGACAAAAGATCAAAATACTACACTACAGCTGCGCAGTTCATCGGTACACGCTGTCTGCCGTAATTCTGAGAATACGGCAATTCCAGACTAAGGACTCACTGAGAGTGATCACGAACTGTTCAAATCCCCGTGCATCAAAGATACCGGAGTAATTCTGCCACAAGAACACGCAGTACATGCCTTCATAGTTGAGGGCTTCATACAAAAGCGGATCCACTACTTCCACCTCTGACAGCCCAGACTGTGCCCAGCAGAGGCAGGACACGAAGGAACCAGCGAACGCCTACCGCCCTGCCGCGACAACCGCGGCCGGAGAGCCGGCGCTGCCGCCCCGCCCCGCCGCGCTTTATCAGCGCTAGAAGTGWCGGGAAGAAACAGCATCAACTTTCAAGCGACCGTAGTCACATAACCTTTTATTTCAGTCTGGCCTTTGGAATCAAAGTGGATAATAACTGTGTCTTAATACCAGCATTTTCTCTGGAGGATAAGGTTATGAAATAATAGGAATAAAACCAGTAATAACTATCACCATCTCTGGGACTTTGTAAAATTTACGTAATTCAGATTTGAAAATACTTGGAGCTCCAAACATCCAAGCGCTGTAGAAAAGCAAGATACATTTAAAATTGAATGCTTTGGGCTTAATTTATGTTCCCAACCACAGCTTTGGGGATCTTGTACATTAGCTGTACRTATATTTTTACATATTTCTAAGAAAAATTGGCCTCATAAGATGATGAATAGCATGCCTTACCAGAGAATATACGATAGGTTCTAAAAATGGTACATTTTTAAATTGGTATAGATATTTGTACTTGCTCTGATCCTCTGAGATGTATATTGAAATTTGTAATATAAACGGCAAAGGGTATTCCAAGACAAGCAAATTAAAATGAATTCTGCATCATTCTCTCCTGTCCTATTATTATAAGTTCTCAGGAGGCCCACAAAAATTTGTAAGTGAATTAAAACTACATGTGAGTCTAGCAAAAGCTAGTTTAAAAAACCTTAATCTTTTGTTAGATCACAAATATAAATGATGTTCAATACAAGAAGTTAGGCTTATTATCACAACATATAAACAGAGTTTGTGATGGCCGATCACTGCTTTCTATGTTTTTATAATGTTTTACATTTTGTTTTCCCATATACCTATATATATGTATCACTTGCCATCAATTCACGACGAAAATACTATTTTTTCCTAGAAACTATTATCAGTCCCATCTCTAAGAAAAGAGCTATTTATCAACACCTGATAAAACCACCATCCCTTCACAGTCTCTTGGCAGTAGCTTTTACACTTTTCTCTTGGGTCRCTCTTAGCAGATAGTAACACAGGCCTGGATAGGACCTCCCCAGCCTTTGAATCATTAGGAGAGGCAGACCCCCCTCCCCACCATCTGTCTACCCTGCTCTGGAAACCCTCTGCCGACGTCTGCATCATTACTCAACTCCCCTTGTGGTTAGAAAGTTTTCCTCCYAGTCATCCTAATTCATCTTGGCTGAAAATTAAATTGGTTTCTTTTGAATTCCCTCAAGTAGAGACAGAACAATAAGCACCATCCTTTGCGTAACAAACTCTCATATCGGAAAGACTATCATGGTGATTTCTCTGTAGGTTTATCTGTTCCCACAACTTTTCTTCATAGACTGTGTTCTATAAATCTCATTTTTTTGTCACACTCTCTGGACTTTAATATACCTTCCTGATATTTAAAATATAGTGCTCAACGCAGTTCTTCAGGTGTGGACTCCCTACTGAAACTTYTTCCCCTATTTTGTTTCATAAGGACATTATATGATAGAGAAACAGAAGCTTTACTGAAATCAAGACACTCCAGCCACTTCTCCCCCTTTTCCCCAGGTTTCTTCCAGAGAAAGAAATCAGACATATTTGCTGAGAACAAACCACTTCAATCTTACATTGACTGTCTTTTACCACCTTCTTATCTGAATAGTTATAAAGGAACTCTTTAAAGATTTGTTCCAGTATATTTCCAGGAAATAGCTATGAGCAATAGCTATTGGGCTGGYTCATTTATGAATTCCTGATTCCTTCTTTTTCTCCTTTCAGAACGGTCGGTACAATGTTTACTCTTCTCCCRGAGTTGGGGCTTCCCTCCTCCTCCCTAAGTTCACAGCAGTTATCACCTGGGACGTGCTGAACRGAAATGCGTGCTCTGCTGCATCGCTAATAGGCTGAAGGGTTCACTCTGAGATCTTCCTGGACAACTGAACCGCTGGACATCCTTAAAAATTCCATGTKAATATACAGTGTGAATGATTCCCAATCCCAAGTAAATCTATGGTCAAGGTTTCCTAACGTAAGACAGTGCCCCCCCAAGCTGGGTCATGTAATTCACTGCTTCCCCACCCTGCACATCAGAGCATGGAATGAGCAAATTCAGGAAGTTAAACTAACAGAAAACTAAATACAGAAACAAGGAAGCTTTCTGCAGGTGCTGGAGCAGCGATGCTGATACGAGGACAGTGAGCCCAAGGGAGCAGAGAAACACAACTATTCCTTTCAGCAGCAGTTGGTTATTAGATTGGCTTTGCACTAAATACAGCACCAAATCCTCCGTATTCACAACAACAACAACAACAAAGGGGGGGGGAGATTAAAAAAAAAAAAGAACGAAAGAAAAAGAAGGAAGATTTCCAAGCAAAGAAATAACAGCAGAGCCCAGATCTCCAAAAGTTTTGTCTTTTGGGTCCTAACTCCTTACTGTAGCGATCCAGGATGTGTTGTTCAATCCAATGAGTCTCTTCCTTRGAGTTCCCAACCTGCCACCCCTAGAGTACACAGCATATTGTTCATACTACTATTTGACTACTGCAAATACATATCCCTTAAAAATAACTTTGCAAGCACTCAAACTTGGTCTGTATGACAACYTTTCAGACAGAGGTCCCCAAAACTTGAGCACATGGATTCAAGCATCAATACAAAAGCTATGGATCACTCCTGAAGTGACTGTGTTGCTGCAAAACATACATTTTTCTGCAGAGATTGCATAAAAACAATGCAAATGTCATACTCCATGTTGCAAYGGGATCATTCTTCTCCAATCTCCTCCTGCAGTGCCTGGCTGGCCCCTTGCAGACACCATGCTAAGGACACAGGCCTCACGCTGAGGACACAAGCGACTCTGCTCTCCCTCTCTTAGCAGCTAGTGCCAGGATCCACCTCATACAGAGCCTCTGCAGGCTATTACTGCATAAAATAATAGGTTAGGAACATCACTGCAGTTACTCCTGCGCTTAAGGTTAAGCACACAAATAAAGTGGTTGCAAGGCTGAATTCACATCTGTGCTTGGCCAAGGAGAAAGTTTCAGATTGGAAGGCAGGCAACTCAAAACCTTTCACAAACACTAAATGCTCTTAATAAAGAGCAGAAAGAAATTGCTGCCTTTGTGTGTTGCCCCAGCTGAATATTTTTAACATACCATGGGAAAAAGAGATCTTTATGAAGAGCTGATTCATGTGTTATGTCACTTGTGCACTAAATACTATGTTATCTTCTGAAATTATAGAAAGGAGGAGGATATTTTTAGTAATTGTTGGCTACTCAAGCCACCAAAAGAAAGTATGTTTCTCTGGGTACAACTAATTCTGCTTGTGGTTTCAGAGACCACTGCCAGTATTTCAATAATATATACATTACGAACTGCTACAGCTGGCAAGGTGTATCTGTGTTCTCTATTCCAGGGAAGGATTTTGCTGCCTATTCAAAATGAATAGATTCAGAAGTGGAATCCAGCATGGAAAATGAGGGAAGGTCAGGGGAAGGGTAATATTTATGGAAGATTGAGCATTTTAGTGTGCTACTGGCTTCAGGGGCTGCGTTCCCTAAAAATACAAGTTTTTATGCACTGGAATGCTGAGCAGACAGCCTATAACTAAAGCACTTGTTTGAACCTTCAGAAGCAGACAGTGCTTAGTATTCAAAGAAGAAAAGCGAGAGAACTTTTTCGTTTGATACCACTCTGCAGCAGAATGCTCTTCCCAGACAAGCAACCTAAAAAGGGCTTTTCAATCCAAAAGAAAAGCAAAACTCTCAGAAATACACCTTGCTTTTGGCAGCTAGTCTAGCAGCCGCAGTCCCTCAGCCCCTCTCCCCACTTCAAGCAGAAAGCTGCAACTTCCACAAATGTTCGCGTTTGGGGACTGACGGGTTGAGCGCACAGAGGGCTGCCGGACGGGCTGGAGGTGGGGAGGCACTACGTCCCATCCAAGAATTGCCAGCAGTAATTAAGGCACAAATAAACAATGGGAGTTAACACTCCACGGTTGAATTAATTTTTTGGAAATACATGAGAGGTAGCGGGCTGACGAATTTCGACGAACTATTCGCAGCGAATAGCTGCTCAGTTCAACGGTATAAATCCAATGGGACTATAAAAACCTCTTATCCTCACGTGACTGTTCATCAATCTAATGACTGTGGTTTGAGCTCATCCCGCTTGTAAACAATATTATCTTTCCACGTTGGTAGGCAAATGTTTATTGTCAAAGACTGAACGGACATAAATTCTGCATAAGAGAACCTCTTCAGTCTACAGAGCCATTTTGACAGGAAAGAGGATGAAAATATAAGGTGCTGTAAATAAAGAAATAAAGAAAACTTTCTTTGTCAGCAACCAGAAGAAAAGAGTTTTCAGAGCTTCCAGTTYGGCGTCTTCTGTGAGCAGTGTATTTGGGAAGGAAGGGCAGGGGCAAGAGGCACAACCAAACAATAACTCTAGGAATACCCTTGGAGAGTGCAGCAAGGAAACCCATCATCTGGGCAGCAACAAGCTGAAAAAAATTGCAGCCCTTTCCCTTTCCACAGCACCAGGCTTTGGGTCCTCAATGCAAAAGGTACGAGCRTTGATGCATCATTTTTATCCTTTGTGCCTTCCAGGGGCTGAGGCCCCCCACAGGAACATTTTAAAACTGTTAAATGCAGTCACTTCTGCAGGACAGCATGCCATAAAATGATAAAAACCATTTCCATATTTACTCAATGGCTCTTCCAAAGAGTCTCTATTAATATCAGTAAATTATACATGGAAAATACTCTGTAATTCGTAATATCAACTAAGAATCGATTTTTCTCTCGGTTAATTCAATGATCAAACTTGTATTGGCTTTAGCTGGAGCATATTGGACTTCTGACTTCTCAGACTTATTTTCACGTGCCTGCAAGCAAAATTTGGGTTCTGTATGTATATTCGCAGCGCAGGCACTCTTTCCACACCGGGCGTAACAAACCTCCCTGAGCAAGAAATGAGCACTGCTCCATGGTTCAAGCACACGCCAGCAGGTCCTGCTCCCTGCTCCACTCCTATGCATATTTTGGTTTGCTTCACTATAAACTGACTTACAAGATACTTCCAGTAGAGGAAAGTTATAACTCMTCTGAAAAGATTCTATGCTTTAAGGAACAGGCACCTTCCTCCTGGATCTTAAATAATATATCATGTAATGCAATTATTCTATGTCTCCTGGTCATCACATGGTCTGGGGAAATCATAGTCAGTCTTTCACTATTAGGAAGTGAGGATTCTGCAGTACTATGGACTCCACAGACCTGTGCTCTTCTTTCGGCATAATCTCATCTCCTATCAGCATAAGCAGCTTTTAAAAATTATGATCCATTCCCCATTTCACATATATACCTAATAAAACAAAATGCAACAAATATGTTTTGGGATAATTACTTAATAAAAATATACCAGATAACTGCACTGCATGCTGTTTTAATTAGAAACTCCTTCTCTCAACAGGTCCTGATTTGAGACGTGTGACTGTCCCCCATTCTCCATCGCTGCAGTTCTGTTGTATTACAGTCACATCTTGAGTCAAAGAACATAGCCATTTTTCCTAGATCAGACACCTGCTATCAATTTGAATGGTATCTGATTGAATATTTGTGCAGGAAGGACAAGAATCAATTATTCATGAGTACTAAACAACAGACTGTATAAACACAGTTCATGAACCTGAATCCTTTACAACCTGGCTTATCTTCRATACATTTATAAGGGCAGCCACATCTTTTAAAATACTGACATATTTATGGCACAAAAAAAACCTGGGGAGATAAAAGAGGAAACAAATGTTTTTGTTAAAGAAAATGTGAGATGGTTTGGATTAGGTGGAGTTTCTTTTCTTTTGCCCATAAAAGTGGTAATATTTAACTGTTTGACTAAATTTAACTAGACATCTCATGTGACAGCCTTTTCCCTGAGACTCCCAGCTCAGATTCCRCTGAACCAGGCCATTTGGGTAATTCAAATGAACACCAAAATATATGCAACTTTTGGAAGCTTCCCCAGGAGCGTTACGTGAGTTTTGGACTCCCACCTGTCCTTGGCAATTTAGCAGAACAAAACGTTTCGAGGTTCCCCGTCATTAGGTCTTCTCCACTGTAGGAAGCCATGCTCTCTCCCTGGCAACCTCTCCAGTTTTAGATTTCAAATACAATTCAATTAAGCTCTGCAGCGCTGGCCAGGTTGAGCATACACCAGCAGAAACCCCGCGCCTTGTGGTCTCACCCGGGCTTCGTAGCACAACTGTTGCTGATACCAGAAGGGGAAATGCCTGATCCGTGGTTTCAGGGAAAACGTACCTCTGACATCACGATGGAACAGTACAGAAGTCAGACTCCTAAATAATGCATTTTTWAAAAAAATCCTTCCTCCCTTCAAATAGACTGCAAATGCTGCTCTCAGGTTTAATACATCTGTAGGTCTATTATTTTTATTATAGCAATGGTTTGAAATTCAATACAAATGTTCAAAGCATGAAGCTGTCTAAAATTACAGTACCAATTTTAAAGTCCCAAGATTACAACTTCTAGTGGTGAGTGCCTGAACTAACGTGAAATAAAATTTGAATTCAAATCAATCCTCCAATTGACTTTAAAAAGGCAACTAGTGCTGTTTATTTGTTTTTATGGAAAATAATACAGGCAATTAATTTCTTTCATACCTTAAGTGTCTGAGTTATAGAAATCTCTAATGTAACACGGCATGCTTGATGAATAACATTTGAGGTGATTTACTTCACAGCAAGTGATTGGCAGTTAGTGATTTTGATACAAAAATTGCAGTGTGATATGCAGTGGGCAACTCAGCTGTACAAACACAGAGTGAAAAAGGAAATTGTATCAGGTTACATYTTCTGCTGGGGAGTCAGAGAAAGGGAGGAGGATGTAATTCTTCCCTAGCTCTAGTAGCTGCTGCTTTAAGAAAAGAAATGACAAGGTTATGGGTTCTCCCTGTGCCATGCATCTCCTTCATAAATTTTAGCATTAAATTATAAATAAAACATACAAGGATTCAGCTCAATGAGAAATATGTCTGGACTTTGGCACTGTATAGGTCTGCACAAATCCATACAAGCTGCTTAACATTGATTTTCTTTGGCGTCTTTTGCAGCCCGACGTGGGCTTCGCGAGGCAGAAGGCAGACGTGCCTTTTATTGTATCAGGCCCTCTGCCATTAATTACAGACAGGCCTCTCCTCAATGACTGGGTACAGCCGGCCTGTTGAGTCCCCGGCAGGATCACCCAGGGATGTGACCACCAGCACAGACCACAGCTCGACCCACTCGCCGTCACCTGGGGGCCTGCCGGGGTGCCCAGGCTCTCTGCGGAGGAGCCTCCGCGGCCCGTGAGCGTTCCCCTCGCGCGCGGGCCGTGCCTCGGCTGCCTGAGCGCTCCTCCGGAGGCGATGTACAGCTCCACGTGCCTCTCCACCCTCTCTCAAGCAGAGGATTGTGGGGAAGGCGAGAGGAAAGGCTCATCTTTCATACACCTAGCAGTGAAAAACGCCGCAGCAAAGCCACCATCGCCCTCTTCCTCCACACGGAGGGCTAACCAAACCTCCTGAGTCTGCAAAACGGAGCGGAAAAATTGCAAAAAACAAATTTTGCCTGTGGTATTTTCACATCTTCACTCTGGCCCTGGCCAGAAAAGTAAACGGTCTTGGTGGTTAGTGCCTGGGGCCAGGAGCGAGGAGCTCTGGGTTCTGCTCATGCCTCCGCCACTGACTCACTGCAGCAAACTGCTTGGACAAAATTCTTGAAAAGCATTCGCTAATTCTAGGAGCCAATTTTTTTGCACAAACAAGAAGAGACATGCAGGCGCAGAGGATCTACTGCTTCGTGTGTAGCCAGGGGGAGATTCTGGCACGCGCTGCACCACTGTCAGCCATCCAGACCATGATCCGGACCTACATTTAGGAAGACATTAACCATTCCCCACTTTGAGCTTGAAAGCTGAGAGCTCCTCCTGTSCCCAACAGATACTCTTTCAGAGATGAAGGATTCAGCATTTAATCATGACACCTAAAATCACTGGGCACACGAGCTTGAGTACTCCTTSCTTCTGCCATGTGCTCTTTGGGAGAGCAGTACATAGCTGCCGTAAGAGTTCCCCGACCTTCTACCACAGTGTGTCAGAGAGCCCAGCTATCCCTCAAGACAAGAACTACTTCAGAACAGCAAAATATTACTACAATATTTCGACGAACCTTAAAAAATGTTTGAGTCAGATCTGCACATCTTGCAGCAGAGAAATATTTGTTGGSAGGTTGATCTTAATTTTTGCAAATTCGTTTTATCTGGAGTAATATTCCCCYGTGTATAAAGAATTTGTTAAAGTGCTTTTCTTAATAAACCTTTCATATGAATTTCATCCCAATGGGTAGATTTTGTCAYTTGAGCAAGAGCTACCGAAATAAATATTTGATTGGGAGAAAGACATGTTCATGTTAAYTTTGTAATTTTCTTTCTTTTTTAAACTTAACTTTGACATATTTCCTGGAAGACCTATCAGTAATAGCCAATCCCTGTGACTGGCTCCAAATAATGACTGTTGAACGTGTAAAACAAATTGGGCAAGACCCTGCCCTAAGAGCAGGAGGTAGAGCTCTCATCAAAATCARTTCTGCTCTCAGATATAAAAGGTCATTGATAATTATGCGCATGTATCTAAGAATGAAATTTGCCTCATTGAATGGTATTGCCTCTTCACTTGCAATAACGCAAAGTAAAYAGTAAAAAGATAGAGCTGAACAAGACATCCCTACTGTTGCTCTACCAAATGGATGCTGGTTCAGCCCAGAACTCATTTTCTGTTGAAACAGCTGCATGCTGCATTTCAAAACTGATACATTTTCCTTGTCCAGGGTAGATTTTATACGGCATGCTCTTCCCCTCCAGTCACTTTAAATTGTGTTCCCAGAGAATTCTTCCCCTAGATTTATTCCAATCTTTGGGAATTTAGTTGTTAATTGAAGAAAATCATGGGGCTTCAACACCGCGCTCTGGATGTGAAGTCCTGAGTCTTTTATTCAAGGGCAGAGAAGTATTTCATGCTCAGTGGCTCTGCCTAGTCTGCTACTATGCTACCAGATCCGGACTGCCATATCGCTGATCTCGATGGGAAAGCTCTCACTGCTAGGGGACAGAGRTATTTCACCTTCTCCACCTCTTTCCACACCTCCGCATAAGTCATTAAAAAAAAAAGCCACCTAGATGCTATTGCTCCATGAACAGAACACAATCAATAGTATTGTTACAATTTGCTGTTTAAGTTTGAGAGAAATATATTTAGAGAAGAAATGAGAAAATCAAATCAACCGTATCTGAAAACACATGGTGAACATGTCCCTGGCCTTAGGTCCTTTATGGAAATTGTGCTTATACAACAGATAACTCAGCAACGCAGTCAATAACTGGCAAACTTGATACTTCCAAAGGCACTAAAGGCAAATGTCAACCACTGCTGATGAGCCGCTGTGAACCCTCGGCCTTTCAGATGCAGCCTGACAAGTTAACAGGCTTTTCTTCCCCTGTTGCAAAGAGGGTTTCCATAGCCTACATTTCTGCAACAAAACGCAATTCAAAGTGCTGGGCACACGCCACGTCCCTTTACACGGTAGGATTACTGGCCCCTCTTGATACACCGTGGGCTGCTGATGTCCCTGTGTACTCAGTGTGTTTTTTCCAAAGGAAAAGGGGAATAGAATATACACAGCACCTCTGGTACCTGGGTAGTAAATGTGCACAATGTCCTGGTGCACATTTACCTACTTCGAGAAATGACTGTGATTCACTGCTTGAAAAGGAGAGAGATACCCTAAAAGGCACCTGTGTGACCTTAAGAAAAGGGGCAATACCCTCTTCATCCTCTCAGGCACAAGTTCTWCTGGTTTAATTTCTCTCATTTCCTTAGGTTATCCTACGTTTCCATAGCTACAAACGTTATTTGTGCTCGGAAATTACCCTGCCCGCTTTTTATCCCTGTATCCCATAAACACATATTTGAATTTTAAATCTAATTCTAAGGCTTCTGTGGTTTTGTTGTTGTTGTTTGTAAGTACAGTATTTCCGTCCTGTTGTAAAAACTGGAAGCATCTTCCATTCTTGCAAGTCGGAAGAGCAGCAGCAGGAGCTGCGCAGCGCTGAGGAGGGACTCGGGCGAGCCCGGCGCCGAGGCCAGCGAGCGCGTTCCTCGGCAGCTCTCTTGTCTGGATGGAGATATCTGGTAAAGGTCTTTTGGGAAAACATACCACATCTCTCTTTAAGGTCCAACCAAAATATCATCTATCCTGTCCTCAATACAACAGCTTTACTCAGATAAACAGTTCAGAGGAAAAAGAAAAAAAMCCCTGCCACTGTAAATCATACTAACCAAACACTGTTCGGCCAAATTCTCTGCCCTCCGCTCCAATGAGATGCTGTTTGTTCAACAGGGAGTTTGATTATTTGACAAAATTTAGGAGGTTAAAATTAAGACAACATAACTGTGGTCCTCTAAGAAATTATTCTGTTCTTATTTTCTTGCCTTTCTTTTTCTTGGCACCAAGGGACTTTGGGTCAGAGCTAAACAGCTTATGAACTCATTTCCTAAAATTTTCAGTCTCCCAAAAGCTTGCTTTCCTTGGATTATTTTTAATTCAGTCAATTTGTAACACATATTCAGCCTGTATCCTCCACAATATTTTATGATAAATCCCATTCAATTTCACATGTACAGTTGCAAGCTTTATTGCTTAACAAACATTTCATCTACTCTCCCATAATTTATATCTGAATGGGTTTATTATAGACATAGCATTTCATTCATTGTGCAGTTAATTCTGTAACATGCTGCCTGTTTTCTGTATGGTCGCTCTACCATTATGTGCTTTCAGTACAATTGAATCTTTCCTTGGGAGCTTTATAAAATGGTTTATGAATATGTAATACAAATTGTATTAACAAGGCAAATGTACTTTTTATTTCTTTTGTGAGCATTTCCAGTCAACGRCTAGTAAGAGAACAAGCATGATAGCATGCGTCTCCCTCAGTTCCTACTCGCTAGGGCTATCTGTACAATATTCTTTTTAAAGGCTCATCACTTCAAAACAACGGTGTTTTAAAATCTCAGTTGATGCTGTAGCTGGCTTCATGGAAGAAAACAGGAAAGCTTTACAACAAAACATCCCTCTTTCTAGAGACTTTTCACCAGGCCAAAACATCTGCGGTGGACACTGTTTTGAAAAGGCATCATCTTTCATGACATTCATTTCAGACAGTCTATTACCTTGATCACCGTAACGTATTTGTCTTACATGAACATCTAGAAATACCAGTCCTGTTGCATGATGTGCCTATATGCACATAAACCAAAGAGGCGATCCTTGAGCTGTGATTGACTGTACACATCTAATGAGACAAGAAGAGGATATGACTAAAGAATTGGAATAAGAACGGGGTTAGGGACAGTTACAACATCTATAACATAGGAAGGTGCTCACCAGCTGCAAGAAGGGCTGTTTATGCCATGAAAGAGGAGGGAGGCATAGATGACACTAAGCAGTCACACAAAATTTTAAGGGAGCACTTGGGATGAATGTCAACACATTTAGAATTGAAAATGAGAAGCAATGGGATTTTCATCTAAATTAGTTTGCCTCCATCTGATGGAAATAATTTGCATACTTGGAAATGAAGTTAGGCCCTTGGCCTGCCTCTGCGAACGTAGGCAGCTTGTGAACAAAGGCAGATACAGCTTATCTTATATTCCAACCTCTGAGTTCACCGCAGTGCCCTTGCTAAACCTCACAGGGGGATTCGCAAATGCACGCTACCTGCTTACACACTTCCTGAATCTTCAGATCTGTCTGTGATTGAAGAGACTCCTATCAAAACACCCCCCCTTCCACTCACCAGCTTGACCAGCACACATTCGTGAACAAACTGGGCCCACTGCACTAGCCAGTGACTAACGCCTCACCATACGCTCTTACRTACAGAGCCAGGGATTCATCCCTCAGTGACAGCACGGGCAGGCCAGAGCTTCACTAGGAAATAGTATGGTGCTGACAGAAAAAGGAGGAAGCAGGAAAAAGTCTGTATATGCTTCTGCTCAACTGGACACATTAGAAGAAAATACAGAGCAGAAATTTGTTGCTGGAATTTGGATTGCCCACAGGCTCAGTAATTTCTGTGCTACCTGCTTCCTGCAGGAAGGCACACAACCTCGCTAGATGTTGCTTGCCTCCTGCCATTGGATACCATAGAAATATAGCAGGATAGAGGTTTGCCTAGCCTCTGCTCTCAGATCCCCCGACATAYACATGGAAGAAAATGTCCTGTATTATTTTAAACCCCTGGAGTTATTCCAGATTTGCATGAAAACCATTAGGCAATGAAGAGCAATTCAAAGTACAAGAAGGGATTCACCCCTGTGTGCCTGAAAAAGCACTGGCGTTTTAGGAGATCCCTGCTTTAAAAGAATGGATCTTCTTCTCTGCCTTCACTCCTTTTGCATGGGCAAAGGTGGGGCTCAGCAAGKAAATGCTCAAGCAGAGCATCTCACACTTTCCTAGAGTAGATTCCTGGAAGGGCTCAGAATTAGCAGCATGGATCGCTGAGCCATACCCACTCCTTATTAAATTCCTCCAATGACAATTTTACTGGTATTTTATATTATATTAACAAAGGATCTGAACAAGATGCAAGTAAGGGATGTTATATTTTAAATAAAAGTCCAGATAATGTGCCACTGGGGACCTTAGGATCAAATGAGCTTTTATATTTTTATGTAGAATGTAATCACTTTTTTCATGATTGCGGTTGCTATATTACTGTTATTAAAGAGTTTATTACCCTTTGGGGGATACTACTCTTTGGAATTACACGCTTGCAGACCAAAAGAGACAGTGTAGCTTCATCCCTTAATTTGCAATATAGCCACAGGACAACAGAATGTCAGAGTACTGGAACAGGCACGGCGTGCTGGGTACCATGCCTAGCCATGCTGGTACCACCAGGAGTCAGAGCTGGATGCAATGGAAAGTGGAAAGTCATTGTTATATGGTCATTTGGTTTGCAAACCTTAATACACTGMGTTTCTAGTGTGTTTTCAGGGAAACAGGTCATAATGCAACATGAAAGGAGACAGCAAATCAGCCAGAAAAGGCAAGATATTATAAGAAATGGAAAATTATTTAACAGGCCAGTTCCTCATTCAAACTTTGGAAAACCTTAGAATGTCTTACTGGGCTATTACATATCTATCATTTATTACCAGCTTTACTGGTAGCCCTTTCAACTTTAGCAGGATTATGCTCTCACAGGAATTACTTTTTAACAAAGTAGCTGATCTATTAGAAGACCCATTCAAGCTTTACTTTAGAACCAAAGAAGTCAATATTCTCTCTCCACTGATTTGTTTTTCAGCAAGCATGACGGTGAATATGCCAGCTCCTGGGATAAACATATGGGTTCCTTGAATCTTAAATACCTCTTCTTCCATCTCAGATCCAGKCTGCACTCATGAGAACTGTCATTTAGGCAGGGGGTTCATTCCATAGGTTTGAGTTTTTACACCTCCCACAGTTTCCCAGACTAACACTATAGTTCAACATATACATTGCAGAAAGCAAATACTGTTAATGAAGTTTCCTCCTTAGGACTCCTGTGATGCAAATCCATGGGTGGTGCTACTCTTTGGTGCTTTGTTTGTTTGCGAGGGGGAAGATATCTGTATGATATGCTAATACAGGAACGCAAACATCTAAGACATCTCTAATAAGCATGTCCATACCATTAGCTGTTGCTTCACTGAGACAAGAAAGGAATCTCCTGGAAGAAGACGAACAGGAACGTATTATCACAGCAACTTAAGAAATGCAAGTGTCTATTGCATTGGCTAAAAAAGTTATAGAAGGTGACAGAAAAACTAGTGCGCTCTCTCTCTCTCCTTCCTCTCAACACTAGCAACATGGCCTTGCTTCATTTTCCCCGAGAAGCTGTTAAATAAATACCTATATTGAATATAGGAGGAAATGACTCATCAGTTCCACATAAAGTGGCTGCTTCTGTTTCCATGTCATGGTGGTAGCAGTGCTTCTGATTACCCATAAATCCATAAACAAGTATCAGCACAACATGGGAAAACCAGATATCCTGAAACATATACATCCATGTGTATACTATCCAGGGTATCTGCTGTGTGTCAAGTTATCATTTATCAAATCTATCTTCTAAAGAACTGGTGTTAGATTTCACATCAAGGAGAAATTACATTCAGACTGGGATCAGCAGTACTACCACAAAGCACTCACTGTCTGTGGCCAAGGATCAGGGTTAAGTTACTATTTCTCCTTTCAGTCACACATAGCCGAGACCTGAAGGCCTGCCACAGYTATTAGCATAGAGGTAAATGCTTGAGGGAGGGCACCCAAGCAGCACAAAGGAGCTGGGTGTTTCCAGCAGACATGTCATCATAGCATCTCCCTGAAAACCAGGCTGGGAGGCCTGACTGTCTCCTCCTAACAGGACCTCACTCCCCTACACTGTGAGGCAGGACGAAGTGTCCCCTCCACCCGGTGTTGTCCAACACTCTCACAGATATGCTGTGCTTGACCACACAGAATGAAAGGTCACCGTCAAGCTCTGGGCAAGGGTTTTTCTAGAAAAAAAAAGGGCGGTCTAGTGCCCTGAGGATGGTCCCACTGGCATGAACCAAGACATGTTCCAGTAAATCAGAACACCATCATCAACAACATACTCCCTCTGGTTGTYGTGCTTTAAGCATACACCCATCCTGCCTCCCATGCAAGGTCAAGGAGAAGTAGGGAGCTCCTCAACTCTCCCGAGTTTTACACTCGCCCTTACTGGAAATGCACACAACGAACTCAGTCCTTATGCAGCCCTTACTCATACCCACTCACACATCACGTATCATTTAGCTCATAAACCACATCGCACATTAATGAGATCCAAATAATGCAGAATCTACAAAGTAGTAACATCTGTGGTTACACTATTTTGTTTAAGTCACAGGGATTAACCACCCCCATGGTACTAGAACTACACTAATTACTCCCAAGGATCACAGGAGAATTGTTGCCATCTTGCACTGTCTACTTGGCCAAGTGATTTTAATCTGCTTTGGGGACAGATACTAGATTTCATTGAGCATTGGTCTGCTGCCTTATAAAATGAAAGAATTCTACAGCCCTGTATTATCTCTGTCCACACATTAGGTCCCTTCTGTGTAAGAGGCCGGAAAATTATGTTTTAATTTCAGAAATACAGCACTAAAAAAGAAAGAGCAAACAGCTATCTCAAGACCAAGGAAGCTCTTTGGGAAAGAGCTTTATTTTTCATTTTAATGAATGTTCCACAGCCTTGTTTAACAAGATCCTGAGAGCAGGAGATAACATAACCATGAAGATCTACAAACTCTGTGCTGGAAACAGACTGAACAACCATTTTTGACCCTCTTTCTATAAAATAAAAAAATAAGTAAACAAACAAAAGCAAACCCAAACTGGGATGAGCAGGCTACAGCTTTGTTCTTTTTCTGGTATATTTTAAAAGCTAAGTGCTTATTAGAAATTCTATTATTAAAGAGGACTTTTTAAACCTCTGCTACAGTACTGTATTTCTAATAGGTGTACAAATATGTGTACTATAATTTAGTATAATAGGTTTTCTAAGGAACAATCAGAAATGATAGAATTCTTTTGACTGACCTCTATAAACTTCCATAAATCACCCAATAGACCATCAGAGAAGAACAGTATTTGAATAATCTGTATTTTGAATAATAGTTTGAACATAAAAGAGTACTAAGGTGAAGGCAGCCAGTGGACATATTTCATACTATCACAGAAACTTTCTTTCTTATCGCTTTATTTAGCAATATCATCTCTCTTGAAAAAATAAGGCTGTATGATATTTCTGTCTCTTGGAGTTAAGATAAGTGCAATGATACTATCTGTTTTAATACATCATAGCACCCTTGCATCAGTTTTCTGTGAAAATGTAGAAAATCCAAGGGAAGGGTTTGAAGGAAACAAATCTATATACAATGTTTGTTCTGTGCATGCTTGGCTTTCTTCTTTTCTGCAACGTTTCCATTACTGCCAGAGAGCACTGGCCTAACCCTTTCTATAGAAAGAGTAATCGTAAATCTGCATGAAGTTCACAATGATTAGTTTCTTTTGGAGCTGGGCCAAAGAATAAGCCTTTCTCCAATACAGACTTCACATGCAGGCTCAGTCAAGAATTCATTTATTAATCCTTTCTATCAAGCCTGGATTAAGCCATCCAGGGGCCCTAGTGACATCAAGTAACTCTGTGTCTTGAGATATGCCTCTTAATCAAAAGATCTCCAGAGCAGCAAGTAGAGGTTGCCCTGAACACAGTCCATGCTGTGTCCCTCCTTAACTCTGGAGCCCCCCGAGGGCGCCTGGCTCAGTACGCCGTCGCACGGCATCCTGCTCCGGCCTCGAGTACAAGCAGCCCCTGCTCTGTTTTAGGCCAGGACAGAGAACACAAGCACACCTTACGGGCAGGGACTGATTACTGAAGTACATCCACGAGAAGACCTGAGCAGCCACCCAGCGTGTTGAAACTTTCTAGAGATCTACTTACTCACAGCACACAGTACCACTTCTGTAACAAACGCAATCCTACTTCGATTCAACTACTACTTTCCACAAGGTGCCTTAAAAACTCAGTCCCTTCATCTCCTAAGAGCTCAGCTAAAAAAACTGCTTGTGGCTTTTAGCCCCTACATGTTTCCCAGTTTTAATTTTCTTTCACTTTAAAATTCAGATTTTGAGCTTGTTATTCTTCTTTAGAAGCAAGATTAAGTTCAAAGTCTAATTTCCACCTGCTTTTATCTATTAGGCTCTTTGATTTCAACAAAACTAGTATGATTTTCCTGTTGCAAAACTCCCACCTGGTCAGAGCTGCCAAAAGGTTCACGTCTCCTCTCCACCACAGCTGAGTTCAGAACGACCCTCCTCCCCCTCGCCGACACAGCCCCTTTCAATCCGGGCAAGATTTGCTGCGAACATTTCRCAGATCTCTAAGGTTGTGTGAACTCCTTTGGAATTACTGTTGTTCCAGGAGTGTCCTGGGGGATTTCCAGCGCTGCTGTGAGACAGTGATATCCCTCGCAGAGGACTAATAGACTGTCACTGTTTCCACTGGGAACGAGGAAGGTCAGACATGCCGGCTAACCTCCGTTAACACGTAGCTTCCTTGTGCTGCCCAGGGCTTGCACTGAAAATAACACCCTGCCTAGGGATCCCTCATCGCCATTTCAGTGCCCTCGCAGCAGAGCAGTCCTAATAACGCAGGTTTTTTTGCTCCTGGCCTCAGCACTAGATTCAGCGGAGACTAATCCAGAAGTTGTTACCATCTTTTCTAGTCTAATAATCTACAAAAGACGCAGGTTTGGCTGATGGCATCTATGCTCACAGGGGCTATGCGACATTATATTCTAGCACATCAGGAAGTATCTGCTGATCTTCCATTTCCCAATACGTTAACAGCTCACTGTTCTATTATATTCTGAAAACCTATAGGAGCAAATGGAAAGCTGGAAGGAGAAAAAAGGGATTCGGAAGTTTCATCAGAAAAACTGTAATTCATAAATATTTTGACTACAAGGGAAAATGAACCACAGCTTGATCTCACAACAAGAATAGCAATTAGGAACAATTGTTGAATTTAGTTTAGGTATGCAGCATACATAGGTAAACACACTGAATGCTAATGGTTTTATAATAGTCTTATTAATTCACACACATAGTTAATGTTTAAGATAAACTCCCCATCTTTAGAGTAATTTATGCATTCCACTTTTACAGAATTCCAATTGAATGAATATGAACATAATCATTTTGCACAAATGTTCTCTAAGGAGTGTGCAGAGAGTCTGAGGCAATGCCGAGGCTCCCCACAGCTTTATTCATAATGGATCAGTCTATTCATTCCTTATTAATTTAATGGAGTACAACTGAGCAGTCTAGCAGCTTGAGCTTATGAGTGTTTCACAAATGGGGCTTTTTGCCTGTAATCGCTTAATCCTACTGGCTAGGCCTCATAAATTGAATAAAGGAGTGAACTAGGTTTTAATTAAGTCTAAGGAATGAGCTTGTCTGAAAGATACTACAGCCTCTTATGATCACAGTGGTGAAATGTGTTTGTCCAGGACCTTGGCAGGGGCCAGCATCCTAGGCCAGTTACGTTAGAGACCASTTGCTTTGATGTAAAGTATGCGTTAATACCTTTTTTCTTTAATTAAAAATTCATTTTCCACTGTCAGTACCATCCAAAAGCCCAAGGGAGAGCACTGCAGCAGACCTGGCCGGTTCCGGACACGAGAGGGGTTTGGGATTTGCTCCTTCCGATCTCACAAGGCAGCACATTGACAGAGAAGTCGTGGTTTGGCCCTACCTGCTTCTAACAGCTCACGGGCAGGGCTTAACGCCCCCGGCGGAACAGGACTCGAGCAGACTCGATGGGCAAATGTGCAAAATTACGAGCCAGGCTCTCATCCTTCTTCAAAGTCCCACACATCTCAGCCAGAGGTACCAAGCTCCCAGCTACCTGACTTTCACCACGTACCCAGATTTCTGGCTCAGGAGGACTGATTCAGCACCCGTTTGCTACTAAATCCGAGCAGGACACAAATTAAAAGTCCTCTCCTGCACTCCCCTTAGGGGGCCAACCCTGCAGGCCTTTTCTAAGGAAAGCAGAACCTGAGAGAGATCGCACATCTTGCAAAATGTACTCACAGTCACTTTCTTTTAAAATTCAGCCACTGGAAAAGCAATTCTGGTCAAGGTTTACAAACTAACTTGGCTCTCATTCAGGCTAGGAAAACCTGGAGTTCAAACCCCTCCCTCTCCACAACAGTCTTCAGAGAGCAAAAATTACAAATTTCTGCATTTTTTTTCTAAGCTATTTGTTGAATATATTCTAGGTAGCAAAAAATTCATGATTCAAGGTGGTGTAAAAACCTTCCTTGTGAATGGTTTCCATTTTCTCTACTGGTGGGCTGTTTGGAGTACATATATTAGATAAGTAGAGATGTTAGGCACTGAACTTCGGTGCCCTCCTCTCTTCTGGGACCAAGACGAGAACGTAAACTGCATTATGTAATATCCTAAAAACTACTGGTTTGGTAAATCATTGGATGCAAGATTTTTTATTTATAAATGTAGATAAACAACAAGATTCTGGGGAATCCTAAACCAACGGGGGGTTGTTTTGTTTTGTTACGTTTTTTCAATATACTGAATAGGGATAACACAGTGTTTCTGCTATGGTTTTACTGCTGTCAGGTACCCAAAGTGTTCTTTAACCTACCTATGGTTGTCCTACAGCAGTCCAACAGCACAGTGAAGTCCGAGAAAAAAACAGCCTCCTTGTGCTGCAAGCACTATATAAGCCCAGAACCAGAGAGAGTTCCCCAGACAATCTGTGAGTACCCACCAAAGGGCAGTATTTTAAGGACTTGGCATTCATTTGGTGTTTTCCTTCCACATTTGGAAATCAGGAATGGGAAATGTAAGGTTGGTGAAATGAAGGCTAATTTGCCTGGTTTGCTTCGTATGGGTTTTGCTGAATTATACTGCTGCCCTTTAGTTATGTTTTGGTATTAATTTAGCTGTAGGTTTAAGGTACGCCAAAGGCAGGAAGGCGATGAATTTTAATTAGGCACCCATCTCCCAGCGAATTCTGAGCGGCTCCTTTGAAAATCCAGGCCCTAGAGCTGTCATGCGTGCGTGCGTGCTTGTTTCTGGGCATGTTGTATATATTTGTGCATACACAAATTTACATAAATAAATAAAGTGACATGATCAGATTTTCAAAGGCATTCAACGCTGAGAAGCTCCCCTGTCGTTCTCAACAAGAGTTTGTGCACACTGAGCGTTCTGAAAATCCAGCCCAAATCTCTCACTCCAGGGAACGCTGAACTTACCCATCTGAGGCCTCAGAGAGAACATACACGATTCCTGATCAGAATTAAGTTTTAATTGAGGGTGGCTGAAACAATGCATCTTTCTAAATAGTTGGCTCTTCAGTTTAAACCCACTTCTCCGAGACCGGTGACCGGTGACATCCCGCCAGCTGGAGMCTGGAGGGCTCCGGTTAACGGCACACAGGCTGCGACGGGCCGGAGGAGTGGAGGCGTTTGGAAAGCCTGCCGCAGATGTGCTCTTACGTTAAAACGGGGTGGAAAAGAAAGTTCAACAAACAGCAGAAGTGCATTTTAAAATGTAAATGCAAGCTGTATTTATTTATAGGGCTGTTACCATTGCTTAATGAGAGTTCTTTAAAAAATCCCTGGCTTTTATCCCCCTAAATAGCTTGTCTTCTGTGCACAGAGCTACAAAAGCAGGCAAGGTTCATCTTGGGGATGTTGGACCTAGAGCGCCCAGCATTTTCAAAGGTGGTGCCTGTGAGGAGGCTTAGATCCTATTCAAGATCTAACATTATTTTCAGTTTTGATTACATTTTCTAAATTAATGAAGAAAACATTTTTCAATTATTCATACAAGTAACAAATACGACAACGATAGTGTATGAATATTAAAGAGTGGAGACCTCTAGATGTGCTCCTGCAGCACTTCTCATGGTAGTCAGACTCACGGGAGTCCGTTTCCCCATGGTTTTCAAAGACAGACTTACTTTGAAAAGAAAATAGGAACACATAGTTACAAAGCCAAAAAAACCTGACGAAGGCAGAGGAATGCTATTTCCCTCCCCTATAAAGAAGGCTGGACTCCAGGAGCCAGCGAGCAGCAAGGAGCCGGCAGGGGCAAATCAGTGTCTGCGCACCGCAAAAATCTGAACAGCCACCAGAGTCCAACAGCAGCAGGTGACTTCACTGGCATGCCAAAATGGACATACAAGCTGCTCTTTTGGCTAACCAAGCTCTCACCCCCAACCAAACTCCCTTTGCAGCCAACAGCATCTTCAGCTCAACCCTCTGCCTACAACCAGCCTCCTCCCTTCCCCTCCCACGCCAGCAACTGCACTGGGCTGCCGGTTACTGCAGAGAATATGTGTCTACAGCAAACATCATCCGGAGCTCCTGCAACATCCCGGAGTGTGGGCCGGTTTGTTTTGGAAGTGGACATGTATGCAAGTCACAGGGATCGTGCTGTCTCCTCGCTTCCAATGTGAGCGGCGGATGGAGTGACGGCTTAAAAGTAATTTTGAAATAAATGGAAAACTGTAGGTACAGTGCCAACTGTCTACTGAATAAATGCATAAAGACCTCTAAATCAAAAGCTGCATAATCAAAGTACTACTGATCTATTTTTACAAATGGATAATTTTCTCACATTTTAAACCAATGGCACTTAAAAGAGATAAGGTATAATAAGCTGCAACATTTTCCAAACTACTGCAATTTTTAAGGTGTTACTAACACAGATCTATTGACTGATCCGCACTAATTACTTAAAAAAGATGCTCCAGGGCAAATCACACACTCGCAGTCAATTTACAAAGGAGGTTATTCAGTAGCTGACAAGGTGCACACCTCCCTTTGAATAGCTGTCGGGCTGAAAAGAAAACAAATATCAAACACAGAGAAAATAGAGAGAAAACATGTTTAAGCCAACACAGAATTCTTGTTGCACTGTTAATTGTTAATATTAATGCGTAATTCCTCTGGTTTTCACCATCCTGCACAGAAAAAAAATGTGCAAGTGGCATAAATATTAAATCTGCATAAGAATTAGTCGTCTAATGCTAATTTGTATACTTCCTTGAAAAATATTTTGGGTATTTCTGCAAACACTTAGCATTTACGACAGGAAAAGGCACCACGACAGGTAACTTCATAGGAGCGCGATACATCTAAAGAGAGCATATAGTGTCACTCCCCTTCCATTTTGAAAAGATCAGTAAAAAGATTTGGTTCGGAAGTTGCTCTAAATTCTGCTCTCTTTTATACCTGAGCAATTCCTTTGCGTTTCATGGGAAGGGAACAGGTGGGAATGAGGAAAATGTCCCTGCCTATGCGCTCCCTGCTTACTCCGTGCTGAGCTGAACCGAGACGCTCCGTAGTTTAGACAAGCACGTCAGTGGCACACCAAATCTTTGCTAGTATCTGCTCTGGTGTGTAGCAAGCTGGGATCGTCCATTTGGAAAGGAGATGGAACAATCAACAGTTCGGCATGGCATGGCCAGCACAGAGTCCAGATGTTCATAAATGCATTTGAATAAAACCTACATTTGCAGGAAAAAAATGGGTAACCATTCATACCTCTGTGGCACGCCAGCTGACACCACTGCGGGGGGTGGAATAYGGCCCAATGGGTTTTAAAAAGCGGCTGCAGCCGCACTCAGCCGGCGGGGTGGTTAGCAACAGCGTCTGCGCCAATTGGTATGCAGGCCCTGATACTGGTCCTCCAAGCTCCCCGGCTTACTATTTTTAATTAGACATTAGAAAGTTGCATAAACAGGTGGGACAGAATGGCTGACAGGCTAGTGGTATTTTTGCATTCCCACAATATGACAGAATATAGATACAATCAAAAACCAATTTGCATTAGCATCAGTGGTGAAAAATAGGATGCAAGCGCTGTCTACTCCAACAGCTGTTCGGCATCTGAATGAAATACTGTAGCCAGTACTCACCCATCTCATAACATCCCTTTTGTAAGTCTCAGAGGTCACCTAAACACATTTATTGACTTCATTATTTTTATATAGGGAGAAAAAATTGATGGTGCTACAGAGCTGAGCAAATAACTCACAATAAAATCTTTATTCAATATATTTCATCTTTTTTTTACTGTTCCTGCAACACAGTGAAATTCTTGCACTTAACTATTATCTAAAATCACTATCTGAGAATTTCTGCTGTAAATTTTTCTATGCTACAAGATGTTCTTGGAAAGTTCAGAGTGAATATTTACCATTAAAATTGTGTTTATGATTTAGATGAACCATGCAGTACTGTTTTTGTTCTTTTGTTGACTTGTATAATTTATAGCATAGTGTGACTTGTAAATTTTACTGGTTAGTGTACACGACAAATGCATGACCAGTTGGTTAGAGTGGCTCAGATTCTAGCACTTGTCAATAATTAATTTCATGGGGAGCAAAATTAAAAGGCAATTTGAAAGGTTCACATCCCAGGTGTCCTATCCAGAAGAAAAAGAGACCAGAAAATTGTGATAGCAATGCACAAATCAGAGGTTGATTGGTTGTACCTGTTCTAAAAGGAAACTCCCTGTGGAATTTTACATGAGAGCCTGGATAAATTTGGTTGACTTCTTTTTGAAATAAAAATATTTAATTCTACTGAGCATTCATTTCACTCATGGTCTGAGTGGGAGGCAGCCAGAGCCTCAGACGGTATCAGCCACCATCGACCCCTTGGCATAAATCTAATGACACTGGCTGAGAACTTACAGACGGAGAGACTATAAACAGTGTTCCTGAAACAGCCACTTTTTGCATGAACAGTGTAGGCTGTGATGTGCTCAGGTGAGGCATATTAGTAAGAACCTAGGTGAAGGCTGGATCGTTCAATGATACGATGATATCAGTTCCTGCTGACAGAGATGGGCACTGATTTCACAATATGCAGTTCTGAGAAGTCGATTCGCTTCAGTGAGCTCATGYTCAGATCCTATTTTGGAGCAGGCTAAGGAATTGCGACGACCTCAAGCGCAGTTACGTACATTTTTAGAGTGCTCTTAGGGATGAGTCTCTTCAGACTGAACGAGGTCTGAAATTTGACCCATCCTTATTAAAACAAATGAACCAACAAGTCAAGCACATAGCTCATTATGAGTATAAAGATAATTCAAAGCAAGCCGCCCCACTGGCGCAACACGAAGGGATGGCTCATTGGCTGGGCAGGGTATAAGCAGAAGCAAGCACTGATGCAAACTGCATTGGGGACGCGACGATGCAGAGCTGTGTATGTATGGACAAGTTTCATCCTTTAACTGCGCACAAGGGATCGTTCAGCGCTCTATTCAAAAGAAATTAAGTCACAAGCTCCATAYAATAATGTCTCCTCTATGACGGGAAGACAAGCTGCAACCTAAGCCCTAAATGATAAACCGATTTTTATCCAAATGCTCTCCCAACTTTCATGCATTTTCGACTGAGGTAATTTTGCAGAGTTAGTCCAGTAAATCTAAGTAAAGCAGTGACYGATTTCTGCAATTGCCAGAAATACACCCCAAGAAGTAGAAGCCTCGGTATCACAGTGTAAGAGTAACAGAAAGAAGTGCCGTGTCCTCACRGCGATGAACTCCTCTTTTTAATCTGTACCCCACAGGCAGCAACTCAGAAAATCACAGCTAAGTTTCAAAAACTCTCTTCATTAATGCACAATACGAGCTAGCTCCAGCCCTCTCTTACAGACCCTGCRGCACAGGCATTTTTGTGACATTTTCTGCAGAAGAAGACAGGGTTCAAAAACTACTGAAGGGGATAATAACCTGATCATACAGTCTGCACGCAGTGTAGGAGGAACGGTAGAGAAAAGCGTTGAGACGGCTCTCTGACTCCCATGTTGCATCACTGATGTGACGGTATGGTGACAATGTCAATCTTACTTTCTGTACGTACAGTTCTACGCACCACTTAACGCTACAGCKGATTTTGCAGATGCTCACTCAGCAGAGGTCCCCCTGAGAGGCCCACGCTGATGCCCACGTTCCCGTTTTGGCAGAAACTGTTCACTCAAAAGAACAAAACGCGTTTGTCCCTCCAGTGTACCCCCCTTGACCCGACCCGCACGTGACAGACGGGGCATGTTCCCACCTCGATCTCAAGCAGTCCCATGCAGCYCTCCGTCACCCTGCCCAGGGGACCGGTCTCTGTGTGGGCAATCCCAGAAGGAAGCGACTGAGGGAAGTGAGGGAAGTGAAGCACAYGGAATATTTTCCTTTCTACCAGCTGATACTTTCACAGAGACGTCAGGGGTGATGCACAGAAAGAGCAAGGTTAAAATTCTTACCCTCTTGAAATCAAAGGGATTTTTGCCACTCTCTGCGGTGGAACAAGGATTTCTTTCTAAGAGATGCTGAAAACAACTGCAGAGAGCAGTTAACCCGTGCACCTTCACTGCTTCACACGAGCTGAGGACCTGCTCCTCGGCACGCCCAGGAGGAGAGAGCCACTCTGCCACCGCGCTGGCGCCGGGGATAGAGAGCGGCTTTAATCCCCAGTGCTCTCGATCCAACGCCTTTCGCCAGGGCAGGATTCACATTTGGTTGTGTTTGTTTAATAGGAGCTCACAGAAGAATGAAACTGATAAACTTCCAGCCGCCCGGATCGCAGGAGCACAGGATAATATAACAAGTTAAATGAAACGTTAGGAGAAATAGAAAGCACTTTAGAAAACATGCTCTGCCTCTTTAACATTTCAAATTTTTCTTTTAACATAAAATTACAGCATAATATAAGAAAGGAATCCAGCATGATGCTTTATCACAACACTCGGGCAACTTTAACTCATCACAAGTGTTATTATAAGAAATAGAATTTACTGGTATGGACTTACATTCAATAGCACTCCTTCCCTTTTTAATGAAATGTCATTATTCCAATACAAATCCTTTCATTCTGCAACCCGCTCCCCCCTGCATCTCACTATATTTCATTTCCTGCAGTTACGTGATATTATTGCCTTTTTTTTCCACAGCTATTGATTTAGGTGTATATGGTTATTACAATGCAAAATAAAACAGTTCCCCCATCCATTCTACCTTGTACCATTGAACATTAACTTAATTTGTTTCAAATCTGCATTTGATTTGGCAAGGAAACCATTTATCTTTATGAAGAAAGCCCTCATAAAGTAAGGACTTCAGGAGATCACTGCTTTAAAAATTTAATAGCCTTGTGTCTTATACACTAGAAAAATGAATTAAACCTTCAAATATTATATGTCTCAATGTAACCTTTTTGCATTTTGTACAATGTTTAATTTATTATATCCCAGGAAAAAAATTAGATAAAATCTGACTAGATTTAGGACGATAGCTGGTTCTCAGTTTTGTTTTGGCTTGRGTTGGGTTTTTTACATTCCCTGACTAGAAGTCTATCAATACTGCACTAGTAGTTCGATGTGGTTAGTCTGGAGGTGGATACTACATATTTGATTTTGGTTTGGGTCTCAGCACTGGTGAGAAATCATAAGCTCTGAAGTCACCATCAAAACTCAAAACATTCTAAGCTGCATATAGCATGAAACGTCTTTAGAGATGATTTTTGTGGCAGGAGCAAAGCACAAACTTTCAGAGCCTAAAGCCAAACTGAATTAATTTTAAGTATTCTCATTAAAGATGAAATATTTGAATTGCAATCCAGTGTACAATGCCTTTTTGCATGACTGGTGAAGGAATGAGGTAGGAAGAAGAAATATGCATGACTACAATGGAAAAATTCTGGTTTGGAGAAACAGCCACTGTATTACTAGGCTGATGAACAACATCAGTAACCAAGGGAAAATAATCAAAGGGTTTTGAAGGAATGAGAACTAGTTTAGGTATTTACATCCCTTATTTCTTATGAAAACTAATATTTCACTTTGCCACATAAATATAGTCACTCTGAACATCTTTCAGCTTTTTTTTTTTACTCTGAGCAAGAGCTGTGCTAATCACACTGATTCATTAATGATTTATGTTTCCATCATCACTGAAAACAATGCAACCAATTACAGCCACACACCTCAACATCTTTCGGGACATGAGCTGAAGGCCCCAGAGTCACTGGCCATCTCTGCAGGGACGGAGTTAAGATAAAGGTCTCCCAAAAATGCAGACTTGCCGGCCAGCCTTGCACTGTAACCTCTATGTTAAACCTCCAGTAACTCATTAGCTAAACCTTGGAAGAACTGCTGAACTTCAGCATATGAATGCGACCATGCCCTAATGCGATTCCTCCCTGGCTCTGCTTTTCCATGTATTCAGAATTTACCTAAGATCTTAAATCTCGAGCACAGCAGACCAGACAAAACAAGCCTACAACACCCCTTCTGCCCACCCATAAACCTCGTCTCGGCTCTGCGCCCAAAACAAGCTTAGGCAGAAAAAAAAGATCAAGTTTTCTGAGACTGATTCTTAGGAAGGTCCGCTTCATGAGTAAGAATAGATGTGATGCAAACTATGAAGACAGACAGTTCATGCTGCCTGGTCTGGTTGAGAACCCTAAATCAGCAACACAGAAACACAACCGAAGGCTCTCTTTCAAAATAGGATTTAGAAGCCAGTGGAAGTGCTACAAAAATTAGACACTTACTTAGATGAGGAGCTCTAAAGGTAAATACTTACCTTTTGGCAGGCTGCCCTTTGTAAACTAAGACAAAAGACACAGCCTTAAAATGGCATTCAAAATATAAATGTTTTATTGTCATTCTGAGGGATTATTATCAAATGAATTGGTTTTATGTTAGAAGAACTGTCAGTAGTGAAAAAATGACAGTCATAAGATACCTAGAAACAGGAAGCAGGTTCAAGCAGAAAGGCACCATGAATGAACCAAAGAAAACTCAAAAAGAAGAAAAATATCTCAAAGGCCTCCTTAAGGATGACAACCAAGTGAAGGCATAGGGGCAGTAAAACAGCTAGAAGTTGTGTAAGTAAGGAAAGAAGGAAGTCCGTAATGTTCAAATCTAAAATATATTCACCATCAAGACAACTTTCATAAGCCTGTATCACTGTATTACTGAGCTATATTCTTTGGTACATCTCAGTTTTATTGATTTTACAACTATAAAGCAAACATCAGACACTAAAAATACCTTGGCTAGGTCTCATTACAAACCTCCCTGTCTGTGTTGTAGAACGCTCTTAAGCTGCATTTAGCAAGCAACCTGGAGAGAGCCGATACACTGTGTACCCAGATCAGAGACATGACTCTATCTGCCCGTTTCTTCCCAGTAGGTAAAAAGGGGCAATTTTCACTGGATGATCTCCAGAAACCGGATCAGAGCACRGCATTGTGATTAGTCAGCTCTTACAATGAATCTCTGCTTTCAGGAAGAGTAAGTAACACTCTAATTTAGGGTAGATATTTGACACCATATAAGAGGGGAGGGGTTTCGTTTCCATTTTTTCCTTAGACAACAGCAGTAAACTACAAAACTCTCTGCTAAAATGTATGATCTTTGSAGAATGCTAATTAACCTACTAAAGTTGGCTTATTTTATTTGATGAAATTTGCTTATCACAGGCCTCTAGGTGCGTTACATAAACAATATAAATGAAAATAATGAAGAGACCAAATACCTAAGTGACAATGGGGACTACATCAATAGCTGTCTACCCAACTGAATATGGCTCAAAAGAAATGGTATTATAGCATCTGATCATCTTAGAAGAGGGTGCATTCCCCCCTCCAGAGCTTCATTTTATTTCTAAGCACAGGGGGATTTGTTAGTTTGAGGCAGATCAGGTCTATCCATCCCTTGCAAACTGCAGAGCACATCAGTTCTTTGTGAATATGCATTTGTGCAAAATTGATGCCATCCTGTGGGAGTGGGAAGTGCATATACAGAGAGTGCAGATTACTGTGATGAGAATGGTGCATATTCCCACATCACCAGCATGGACTTCTCCACTGGAGTGGCTCATTTGAGACTGAATAAGGAGCAAAGCTACTGCACTCACAGGTACTGGAATCTCTTGACTCCCTGCACTTTCACAGACGTGCTGGGCAGGCACACCAGAAGCAGAAGTTACCCTAATTTTACACACATGTATATATTTATGTGCAAGAATCCTCCCAAGATATCCTGAAATATATATTTTTTTCTTCTTCCTCTTTTTTTTTTCAGTTGTTGTTGCTATGCCTTAAGTCTGGGCAAAATTTTGCCCAAGATGAAGTCAAGACATTATCTTCTCATGGAAAGGCTCAATCAGCAGCAGTTTTCCCTCCAGGTCACTCCAACTCATAACAGAAGTTTTGGATGCAGGAGCATGGACAGGATCTGAGAGCAAGTCAGTCACCTGATGTGAGTCACAGTAATGCTTGAGGGATATAAATTATGAAATCATAAAAGTAATATTGATATAAGCAGACTAGACTTAGCTAGCTAGCCAGCAAAATAAAGCTCAAAATAACTTAATTCACCCAGCTGTTCAGGCAGTTTCACTGCTCACTCTGAGCCTGCCAGGTTTAGGCTGCTGGTGGGCTTAAGTCCAGGTTGGATGAGTCTACAGCCCACTTGTCTCATGAGCGTAGTTTTGAAATGCCAGTGCGGTGCCATGAAAGCAAAGGTAAGTGTATCTGCTGATTCTCTGGCCAGTGAAAGCAAAGCAGATAAACACTGTCGAGGAAGATGACTCCCTCTGCGGAGGTCTATAAAATAACGCCTGCTCTTTATACACGTCATATCGCTTAGGGGCAGGTACATGGGGTCAGAAATATACTTCTTTGGGGATCTGAAAGTTTGGATGTGCAGAAGCCTCATTCAATCTTCTGATAATGCAATCTGAAACACTCTTCACAGATGTAATTTCCTGTAGCATCTAAAAGGTTTCCTGTTAATATTTTCCATGTTGTTGCTGTTTTTACAAAAAAWATCCTTTAAATATTAGCATTTTCAGACAGTAGAAGGGAAAAAGCAAACTCTTAGAGAAATAAGCATACAAATCCACAAACAGATCTAAAAACAGATTTCTCAGCACTTTCCAAATTCTGTCACAGAGAACAGACCAAAACTCCAGGTCTGACCTTCTGTTTTCCTCACCCAGGGTTCAGATGTTGTAATTCAACCTCATTTCTAGTGAGAAGACAAGCCTCATTGCTGTAGCGTAAAGCAGATCATGCCCCTTTATTTTCTCATTTTATCCACGCTAATTCTACACCTGCTTCCTCCTCCCATTAGCATGACAAATAACAAGCGTACCATTTACAGTGCTCGGAGAAAGCTTAGGTTCCTTCTCTTGGAGGACAAAGATGATGTGAACACGTAGATAGAGTTAGTCTGTTGTGCTCTTGCTATTGAAAGTTTTTAACTCATTAGGATGTTTGAGTGACAGGACATAGCTAAAGCAATAAAGCTAGAAACTAGCCAAAACCAGAACAAAACAAAAAAAAAAATGGATTTTAGTCCTGTGGTGGTTCTTGGCTATCCTCATAGATTCCTTTTAAAAAGATTTATTCACTACCCACATTGTGAGCAGCTAAAGGACGGGAGATGCCTGCAAAGAGAGAAGACCAGAACAGTGCCAGTACAAGTGGGTCCAGCTTTCTCTAGTTTTATTGCCCTCGGATAACTAGAAAACGCCTTAYCCTTGTAGACAGCAACAGCATACCCAGGGAGCAACTTCTTTTACTATTTTGCTGTTTCTTTGCCCATGCTTCCCAGAGGGCAGAATCAGCTCTGATAGCATTAGTATTTGTTTGGCTACCCTGACTGCCTGGCCTAATTACACAGCAAAAACACTGGGCTGATTCCTCATTTGGTAACTGTAACTCCGTGACTGCCAGCCTCAGTGCAGGCAGGTTGGACGTATTTATATCAGCCTAGCTCTGCCCGCCTGCTTGCCTAGCTCAATATCCAGCACAGGGCTAGAGGATTTATGGAGTGTTTTCAAAAGGCTTCTCCAATTAAGCAAGAAAAATACCAAATTGTACACATCTGCAGGGCTGTACAATTAGCTGCTGAATTGGGTGTGCATGTTAACATTTGTTCATGTATTCCCCTACTCATGAACAAATTCTCAGTAATAATCTCTACAGCTGTAGCCATTATTTCTGTAATCAGAGACCATGAATACTGGCAATCAAATGTCCTGTGTATGCCCACAGGTCAGGCAAAGATCTCGCATGGGATCACAGAATGCCTTTTGAGAGCTTGGTTATTCCTATGGAGAAAATAGCGAGTGAGTTGAGATTCTCACCAGCAGTATTACGTGCAGGCAAGCAAACAAGACAGAAGATACAAATGTTTAACTAATGACAAAATTTCGTGTACCTGTAATTTCATAAGGTTTTGCTGCAAATTGGGTTAGTTCATGTCTTACGTGAACAGTGAAAAATATTCACTCTTGCAGTATAGCAGCCTTCAGAATCTACCATAGACACTGCTCAGCTGAGTCTGAAATAAAGTTTTCAAAGATCTTTGCAAACTTTCTGGATGAAATTAAAAACAAAACTAGGCTTATCATTTCAAATAAGAAAGTTTCTTTTTTTCTTTTGCTCTCTGAGACCATGCATGTGGTATTGGCTGTGTCATTTCTGGACAGATTTAAAAAAAAAAAAATAGTAACACTTAGTACTGTGGCCATTCGGTGCTAGAAACACAGAGGCTGGCCAAACATCGTTTTGACGGTAACAACGTATGGCTCTCTTAGATCACTTTGAATTGCACTGTCCTCCACTTGCAGGGTCAATTAAACCAACAGAACTTTTTGTGGGATGCAAGTGAGTCTCTGAATCCAGCCCATAGCAAAGGACTCTGTCCACCTCTCTCCACGGCCAGCTGCAGGTGCTTCTGTCAGTCTGAGGTACAGCAAACCATGGGGCCATGGATATTTGTGGCTCAGTCCCTTAGAGTGCCAGTACTGAGCTTTTCATATTTGCAATCAYCCATGCAGACCTTGCTATTTGTATCTCTTTGTATGTTGATTATTTAGATGCAAATCCACGGTACATAATAAATTCCCTCTCTCCCGAAATGCAATTGATTTTAAAAGCACGCAAGCAAAAAACTAAGTGCTCAGAGTCTTTGCAAGTGTCCATGACATGAAAGTCTTTAAGTGACTGTAAGCTATTTTCCTTGCTGTCAAGCTGCCAGATGATTTTCCTGCCATTAACACATGCCTATACAGGCCAACTAATGCTTGCCTTTTTGGACATAGGTGAGGAAATAAATGTAATTATGAGTAAGATGTAATCACAATTGCTTTACTATTAAAGCTACCRTACACGTTCATGGTTTAGTTAACAATACGTGCAGAACAGCAGAATTGCTTGATGTTCTCAGAAAAGGGAAAAGAGGGGGGAAAAAGATAAATATGGCCTCTTTCATATTATATCTGTGAAAACACAACATTTAAATGCAGAATTTGACTTTCCAAATATCACACCAAAAACCTTTTAACAAAAACAGCAGGGAGAGAAAGCTCTTTAAACCATGATATTCCATGAAGGATTATGAAAATAGAGGTCATTGCAAGAAAGAGAATTGCAAATACAACTTGAAAAGCTTCTCACATTTGTAAATACATYGAGGAGAATTTATTCCTCTCTGGTTTTGCTACCAGAGGATATTTACAGGTTTCCAGGGAAAAAGGAAGAAAAAAAAATGACATCAAATTTGATATACTCTGTGTGCAACATGCTGATGTGTAGTAGTAACACTCAACTGAGCTTCAAAGGAAATGAGTTTTCTAGGCTGGAGTTACACATTATGGACCTGRTCCTGACAACGCACTGAGCTTTTCTTGTGAGCTTTTGTGTGCCCTCAGCTTTCGCTAGACATGGAGACAGCTCTGGCTTTCTTTGGGTGCTGGAAAACGATCAGAAGAAATGAGATAAAAATGTAATTGCTTCAAAACAAGAGCTGAAATGTGTATTTTTTACAGAATCTATCACGCTGGGGCCCTGGTCTTTAACTCGGGCTCAGGAGTGATAAAATAATAACAGTTACGATAGTTGTAATAATAAAGTGAATCTTGGTTTGTCTATTCAAACTGTCCCACATTCTGCACAGTGAGGTTTCTTACCTACCTAGTACAAGAAGGAAATTCACAGGCTTTTGGCATATCATTGACATAGATGCAATGAATATATTCCCTAGCCTTTGGCTGACAAAAGTTATTAGCAGTTTTGAGTGTCCTGGTTCAATGAAGTYAGATTCATCTGCACTCTGAAAGTCAATCCTTGAAAGCACAGGACTTCTTATTTCAAAACTAAAAGCACTGTCATGTGTAGAAGACATGCAGAGGAGGCACTAATTTATGACGGACCCAGCTAGCAGGTCTAGTTTCCTATCCATGATCGACGCATGACTCCCACAAAATTCAGAAAGTCAGTTCCACCGGTACATGCACTCTCAGGTGATGAAGGCATAAAATTCCTGCACTTTCAACTAAATTATCTGAAACTTAGGATAAATCTACGCTGAATGACATGGCACCACGAAAATAAACTGCCCAAACTTTTGGTGGATCCATATACCAATAAAGATCTCTCTGAAGTCTGCGATGCTCTGCAGGTGACAGTTGCCCAAACTGAAAAACCAGTCCAAACATTGCTGACCTCTGCAAAAGGCTACACGTAGATCTGCCGCCTTCTCTGATCTTTGCCAATCAGGTTATACAGTTTTGCTCAGATTTGATAGTTACTTTACAGCCGCACCGCAAGGTGGAACTCTTAATGACTGATCTCAACAACAAAGCTCTCACTAGTTTCAGCAGAACTAGGATTTCACCTTATGATTTCCTTCTGTACAAAAAATCAAGCAAAGATACAGTTTAGCTTTTCAGTGCCCAGACATCTGATACCAATAATGCTTTTTTACTCTGTCCAAAACTATATTTAAATTGCATTTCTGGCAGGTTTTGAGATGTGTGATATAGATCTCCTGCTATCACATCAGATGTAGTTTCCTTCAGAACTGTTGAACCAGATGTAAAATGTGAGAGATATGAAAAGTAAAATAAAAACCATGCTCAGAGTAAAGTGTTTCTGGCATGCAGCTATTACATATGGGGGTTTTAGATATATATCTACACTCCAGCCATTTAAGAAGGTACACAGTACCATAACTCTATTGGAGCTGATTAGTGCCAGCTACTTATGATCAGTAGGAATTTAAAAACCAAAGGCTGCCAAACACTAACAATTTATAAACTGTATGCCAGCAATGTGCTGCAACTGAATATTCTGCAGTGCACTTAATTTCAAAGTAGAGCCATATTTAGAACACTGAGAGGGAAAAAAAACTAATATATCACATCAATATTTGATTTTCAACACTTAGAGCTATGCATGTTCTATTTCTTACTGACAAAGGGAACCGGAGGCGCAGAGTGAATGGGATTCTTGCTAGGATGTCAAGCATCAATACACTCGCACAGACAACAGATAKAGCTGTAAAGCAATTCTCCCTTTTCAAGCATAAAATTGTCTTGTACAAATCTCAGCGGCAAATGCATGCAGGTATAGATTTGAGTTATAAACGAAGAATGGTGAACAAATACTTTGGCAGCACAGGTGATCGAAGCACAGCGATGTCGAGGCAGAAGCAGCTGCGCTTGCGGCACATCAGCATCCTCATGGTGTCCCCCTCCCAAAGCTCGAGCGCTCACTCGCACGACATGCACCACCGAGGGGCAAAGGAATTTCACCAAGAGCAATGATTCTCCTGTCACTAGTTCTCTGTCTTTGCAACGCTCTTTTAGGCCACGGAAATCACTCCTGACCTACTGTACTCAGAAGAATTAGGCTGAGCCTGTTTCAGAACAAGACCACAAGTCCTCCAAACAGGCACTCCCATCTCACTAYGGACTAGGACTTTGCCTCTCCCTTGTGATTGGTCTATTATCAACCCAAAGACCATATGCTGCTTAGTGTCTTCAGTTAGGTCCTACAGCCTGGACCCCCGGTAAAAATGAATATAATTGTGTCCAACTGCCAAGTCAAGAGAGGAAAAAAAAAAGCCACAAAACCACTTCATCCAGTCATCTGAAATCAGAAAAGGCTTCTAAGGAAAAGATCAGTTGAGAAAAAATTCTGCCTGACCCCAGGAGAAAGGAGGGGACTTTAGCCTATCTAATCCCCTGACATTGGCTKGGAGGTGCAGAGATGGACACTACTGACAAATGGGCACAAAGAATTGACTCTGTTTCCAAGTAAAGAAGGCTTCTTGTATCATTTTTGCTCCTCAAAGATACCCAAGGAATCTCTGTCTTTTTTACTACAAACAAAAGACTTCCACTATTTATCAAACCCCAAAGCCTTAATGAATTGAACTGAGCTGGAAGCAGAGATATTAAAAAAAAAAAAAAGAAACACCCATAATCCTTGCACTTAGTCTAGCTACACAGTGTTTTCTGTAAGCACCTAAATCCCCTTAAGTAAACACAATACACCAAAAATCCTTCTCTTAGCCAAGCTCCCTCACTGGTATAAGCAACTTTTAGGAGTTCAGGAGGAAAAAATGGAAAGCCTTGCTTCCTGATGCGAGGCACAGGAACTAAGTGAGCTTCCCCAGCATGACTGAAGAGCAAGGAATGTGATAATTCCTGTCCTTGCCGACTTCTGGCAAGTGCTGCTTGGATATTTTAATATCATTGTGATTTGTAATTGTTCAAATTGATGACATCCCAGTTAAAGGAGCTATAAAAATTTACACGAGCTGAGGCTCAGTGCTCAAAGACATGCCTGTAGGATGGAGCACGGGGATTTAGGTAAGGGGAGTTAAAGCAGTCTCCATGCTTGATGCGGACAGATTTAAATCAGACCACTGATAAAGGTCTGAAAATGGTAAGGATTTACCTAGCTTCAAAAGTTAGGAGTCTTCCACTCTGTCATCAACAGGGTACTGCCAAGCCTCCTACATTTTATGCTGGACACCGCTAACRTGTGAGAACATCCTCTGAGCTCGCCTCGTGCATTCAGCACTGAGGTCGCGTACCGAAAGCAAAGTAAAATCTAGGATTATTCATAACCAGTAGTACTGCACATTCTTTGGAAAGCATACCTCATCCTTCGTACTCAGGAAGAGTCACGATGCACCCTGGGCCACCCAAAGGGCCTTAACAGAAGCAGCAGAGTTAGAAGCGTACTTGTGTTGACAAATGTAGAGATTTCTCGATACATGTTTTATTTTCTGATCTCCTTCTGAATTACCACACCTCACTCACACATGCACAGAATCTTAGATATGGCCAATATTTCATTAATAGGGAATCCAGATGTTCTAACATATTGTACTGGAAAAGATCAGATCACTATAAATTGCGTTCAGTAGATGCCAGTAATGATTGTTCACAGACATTTTTTGAGAAATGCTGTAATTTAAAAAAAAAATCAACACAGAACTGATTCTAATGGTAAGTGACACTTTAGTTCAGCCCCAATTACAATCAACCTGACTTATTCTTTGCATTAGCAGCAGCATATGAGCCTGAAGTTCACACAGGGTTAAGTTTGTCATCCTCAGAGATTTCTTAATGACCCTTGTTATCTAAACCCTGATTCATAATGGTGGCTGTGTATTGCGTTTTCAATGCACATCCTCAGACATATTAGGACATGAAGTGAACCTGACAGGGAGAAGAATATTTCCTTTCTCCTCTGAAATGCCCCAAGAGGGTTTTCTGCAGGTGACCTCCTCAGACCTTGGCTCTACATTAGAGTTATTGTCCTGAGAGAAGATTCAGTTAAAACACCCAATTCATTTCATATAGTGCTCTTGAGTTTATTCTTGGTGGCAGCTAACTTGTAAAATTTTATTATGGATTCTTTTTTGGTTTGCTTGATGGAAAACAATTATTCTATCATCAGTTCTAAATGCAGTTGCATAAATCTCTGACATACCATGGTGGAACCTCAGCTATTTTCTTCTCCTTACTATTATCTGATAAAATGTTAATTTCTGCTTAAAAAGAAGTTCAAAATATCCTTAACATGGTATTACCAACGTACTAATTTAGATTTCACACTTCTAAGTGGCTGTGTTCAAATAGGCCTGATTGCCTTAAAATAAGCCCTAGACTTCTAAATGCAACTTTTTGACCAAATGACTATTATTAATATTATTACTATTATTATATCAGAGTAGTATGATGGTGTATCACATAAAAGCAGAGCCTACTGGGGTAGGCAATACACTAATGCTYGGTAAGAGTTCATCTGTGCCTGAAACTGTTTATGCTACTAGTAGACAGAAAGACACAGGGCAAAAGAGCCCTACCCTGCTAAGCGGAACTGAGACAGAAAAAGACGCAACTTCTGCAGAAATTAATAAGCTATCTCTGAACAAGCCGATTTGTCTGCACAGTCTTGCAGGGACACCAGCYCACAGCCCACATGGAGCAGCATGGACCTGCTGGTGTAGCACTGTCCCTGCATTACTAGCTCTGCTTTCTCAACTGGCTGATGCAGTTGTGCTGCTTATGGAGCCAGCCTACCTAGAAGCACCTCAGATATCTCTGAGGCACTTAATTACAGAGGACAGGTGTGCCCCCCACGACGCCGTGGGTTTGAGAAGGACTATGCTGCCACCTAGAACCAAAGCTACTAAATCCTAGCTGAGAACAGTACTCCTAAGGTTTCTTATCCAGTGGAATCATCTTCACAATTCCTGGACATTTACTTGGGGAAAAATGTCAGTGACAACAGAGCTAAGCCCATACAACTTGTTTGCATGTGTGTTTTGAGATCATAGAGCATATCTSACTTTGAAATACACTGCTATGCAGGGAGTTTGGGAGTGACCTTTGCTTTTCACTATAATAAAATGTTCAACTCTGTGACCCCAACTTAGTTTCATGATATCACCTTTATGCCTGCTCCCAAGTGACAATACACCAACTGAGGCACAAATTTAAAGCCACTGATCTCTCTTCCATTGACACTGTATGTTCTCTAGGGTAAGACAAACAAAACTGAGTAAGGAATATATTTGAAACCATTTAAATCTTTTTTTTTTTTAAAAAAGATTTTTTTAAAAAAGGAACTCAACAACCTGCAAGCCACATGAAGCACAGCTCCTCAGAACCAAAGATGTTTTCAGAAGTGGAGGACTTTGAGTTGAATGGGCTTATTCTCGGGGGGAAGAGCATTTCTGTGAGTTGTTAGGTGCCCCTTCTTTTTAATATCCACACACACATTAGAAGACTGACATACATTCAGCAATGATGAAACATTTCCACTGTTTTCAGTAGGCTTCAGATAAGAGTGATCAGTGCTCACAGGAGGTTTGACCCAAGATACTTGCAATGTTACATAGCCCATATTTGTATCACAGATTTTTTTAAAACTTTGAGAAATAAGCATTTAAATTTAGGTTATTTCTTATTCCAGAAACTTGCTGCTTCAAAGCAAGTTTCTAGTAGAATTTTCTCTTGCAAAATGATTTGTCATCTACTGAAAAATTCACAGGTTCTTATAGAGCCATTATCCATATATTTGTTATATATCAAGTGAAAACTCCAAACCACCAGCAGTATTACACAGTTTCATCAGTGCACTGAGCAGCCAGATTGCTCTGTTGAGATGTCAGATTCAACCTAGGAAATTAAAGTAAAGCTAGTGCTGCAAATTTGTATTTAGACTTTGGTTGAAAGCACAAGGAACATCTGAGGCTGCTCCGTGCAAACCCCACTCACAGGGATCAACCTTGTTTTGCAGGAAGTATCACAGTGGGGTTAAAGTCCGTTGAAAAACTCCCCAAGGGAAAAGTGCAAAATCTGATTTTGTTTAAAGCTGAGTAAAAAGTCCTAGGACATCATTCAGGGCTTTTCTCACACTTGCATACACACTTGAACATGAGTTTGGAGGCATGTAGTATTATATGAGCCCGTGGAAATTAACATGTAATGAATATTAACATGATAATTAATAATAAACTTGAATGTGTCATGCCATTGAGTGAGCCAGGAACAAACCAAATGTATTGTAGCAACTAACCCCCCACAGTTACAAGGCAGAAATGAACAGCATTTTGTAATTATACACAGTGACATGTTTTCTCATATCTATTGCCAAAAAAAATATCACTTTTTGGAATTAAAAGAGAGCAGCAAATAGAAACAGCTATGTCATCAGTAATTGCAAACGTTTTCAGCTCTAGCTTCTGATAACTATCCAAAGATGTTCTTTTAATTGGTAAAATTGACAAGAGTCCAAAAATAAAGGAGTCCTTAAGGGCCCTGTTCATTCTTCATAAGTCAGATAGAGGAGTCAGACTGCCAGAGTACTAGAAAGTTTTGCAAGGAGATGGGAAATAGCAAATGATCATCACAAACCAAAAGTGAAGGGGCTGCTTGTAAAGAGGCTTTTTAGATATTACAGGACTCTATTACCTATGTCCCATGGGGCCTGATCACTTGCCCAGGAAAGGGGGACAACAGATTGACTTACAGTGTTTAAAATACAACCCCCTCTCGCGGGAGCGCTAAGAGGATTGCTTAGGACAAGCTACCCCGTCTTCTTAACACAAGGGCTCTCTAGCACGCAGCAGGGACAAGCTGGTGAAATCCCAAACACGTCTAACGCATATAGATTCAGCGAATTCGCTTCCAGAGCTTTACAACTAGAAGATGTTTTTGTAGGGCATTATTCACAGGCACGGGGGAGAGCTCAGCCCGAGTCTCCCGAGCCTCAGCGTCGGCAGGAGACACCAACGATGCTACGCGCAACCCCCCTGCCTCACTCGCAGGTAAACCAGATGATGTAAATAGGGTCGACAAAATCTTCTAGAGGCATCAGGAGRAGATTCTGCCAGATCCTCTCTGCAGCAAAAGAGATATTTCACCAGCCTGATCATGTTCGAACATTAATCCTTACTTAACAAGGATTATGGCTCGATAACATCACAGGCAAGCAGGAAAGCAAGGTCCCTGCTCTGAAGTTTCTTATCTAAAGACAGTCAGTCTTCCAAGTAACATACTATGCTCATGTTAAACAACGAAGCCCGAAGAAGACTGCAGATTCCAGTCCCTGCGGATTTAATAGGAACTAAGATTCTGACTGCCTGTAACACTCTGAGTCTGAGGAAGTCAGAAAATTCTGAGTTCCTAAAAACCCCAAATATTTGCAGGTTACAGAGTACTTATGTGTAAAAGAAACAAAATTAAAAAAAAAAAAAGAAGGCTTTGGTGATAATAGCCTTACTGCAAATCCCAGCTGAAACGGACCTAGGGCAGTTCTCAGCCAAAGAAATGACTCTTTCATTTCACCTGGTTAAACATCCAGCTACAAAAAGCCTACATGATCTACAAACCTGTCCTCTCACCAGACAGGCATATTCCCTACATCAGCAAATCCCACATCAATGCCTTGCCATTTATTGCTGAGAGATGTGGGAAAAGTAAGTTACAAGTGACTTTACAGGTCCTAACCTTTAGGTTCAAAGACATGCTCTTACTCCCGCTCCCATGAAATGAAATCTCTCCCTGTGTTTAACTGCCTCCAGTCTGCTTGTGGTGATTAAGCTACTAAAAATATTACACTCAAGGAATGCTTAATAAAGCTTTTTGGGGCCCAAGAGTTGCCATAGAGATAGCTTTGTGTACATCTTAAAGTATGTGTAAATATGTATTTGGACAGTTGTTAAAAACATGTATAATTTTTCCCAAACACCACAGCTCTTTCCAAGCCTTGCAGTTTAATGGCATAATGTATATTTAAAGATTTTTTAATAGTCTGTTTTATTTAKAGTTATTTACTCAACAGAATTCATCAAGCCTTCAAAACTTTTGTGGGCAATTGTGCAAACAAAGTAGGCATTCGCCCAGTTTTTAAAAACACGTGTCATTTACTTGCTGGACTGATCTGGAGAAGCCATTATAGTCGTGCTCGGAAAAAGCAAGGCTTGAACATTACCCAGAAGTTACTGYGATGCGACTACATCCCCAGCGGACAATTCTGCTTCCAGGTGTAAATCCAGAGCAYGTCCATTAAACCAATATTCTTACTCTGGATTTTTGGTAAACAGGAGCATAATTCAACTCCTTCTGTCCCGAAACAATGAAAGTTACAGAAGGASGCAGGATCCACTATTAGTAAGATCTATTATTCGATCTCAGAAAGTTCTGTTCCTCTGTTTTAGTTTTCTTCTTTCACATAAAATTTGAATTGAAATCTCCTTTCTCAACTTTTACCTTGTGCTCAATTCAAACATGATAATACATACTGTAAAGAAAGAATCCTGCAAGTAGCACGCCACAGTTTCTTCAAGCATAAATTCCCATTGAGTAGATCAGTCACAAAAATCTGATTTCTGTACTGTCATACCCCAGTTGGTACCAACCAGATCATTTCATAACATCACACCTCAGTTTTCTCTTGCTGTGAAGTCCTTTGTAATCTGTTTCAAGATATAAGGGTGCAAAGAAAGGGTTTCTGAAAATTGCAAAGGGTTGAGATTTTTTTTGGCATTGTTATTGCTGCTAAGCAAAGTTCCTTAAATATTCAAGCTAGTCTTTTGTCCTGCGCAGGTACTACAATAGCACACTAGATACTCTTGCATCACAGACAAAACTGGAAAATATTCAGAGCATTTAATAAACTTGAAGAGACTCAGATCTAAGAGTGTAAAGCACATCAAATGATTTACCACAGGCCTATCTATATATCACAGATATCAAATTCAACTTTGAACGCAAGCAGGGGAAAAAATGAGAGAACTGAAATTCATATACTGTAATTAAATGGAAAACATGTGCAAACTGTAGCAGAGAAATAATAGAAACATGAATCCTGTATATTGCATCCGTCTGTTATTACAGTAGGAGTGGCAATGACTAGCAGAAATAGGGTTGCAAAGTGATTTCTTACATATTACCACTTCCCATGCCCATATGGTAACTGTAATRAAGGACGACTCACCCTTAGATAAGGGCAAAACCAGAAATTACTGTCCTTTCTGCTGCGAAAGAGAAGCACTCAGTTGCACAGAAGCCTCGCCAGCCAAAGGAGATACTGATTTCTCATGCTTTGAAGGTACCAGCAACCAGTTTTGGAACTCCAGGCATACCCATTTGAGAAAAAGATGTGATTGCCAAGGACCTACAGCCTAGATTACCCCAGCAGACAAAAATCTGCCTCAGAATCATCATGTGGAAGAGAAGAATGCTAAGAACGCTCCATAAGCCTTAAAATTTTGGCATTGCTTGATTTGAAAGTTGCCATTTCTTACGCATATGAATGGCCCCAGCGAGTGCAGCGAGAATACKCCTGTACCCAGTACTATTCACTAATGTTTTGCCATTCCTTTCTACTTATCAAGCCTGCAACACCTCCGTTAATGCGTGGAGACAATGCATGTCTCTCACGGTCCCAGTACACATATAACTTCTACAGGTGGCAGTCGGGCATTATATAAAATTGTGACATGTTGCACTTCTGTTTTAACAGTTTAACCCTGAGATCTTCCAGAGACAGAACTTAATACATTGCCTAAGACCACGAGATAAACCAGTGGCAAGCTTGAGCTGGCAATCTGGGTGGAGGATCTCCCCTCTCCACCCCAGCCTGACTCACTGTAGCTYGCTGCGCAGGAACCACGAAGGGGCCAGTTCTTTGCTGGCTGATGCAAGCAATCTGCCTGGCTGCCTTCAGCAAGTGCTGAAATAGGGGGCCTTTCCTGGGGACATGTGCAGTTTGCAGCGCTGCAGGCCCAGGTTAGGGCCACTGTTCACAGGACACCGGGGTAAGCTGTGGTTTGACTGGTGGGTACCCTGCAAGGGCTGTTTATGTGGCTGCACTGATTCCCAAAGCAGTCCAAGGGAGAAGAAGCTAAGCTGGCTTAAAGACTTGTCTGCTGCCTCCTGCTTCCAAGACATGCATTGCTCAGGCATAGCGCTGCAACGCTCAGCCACTGCCCGATCCTTACAYGTACACGGCAATTAGTCACGCTGCATTAACTTTATCAAAATATATCCTGCTGGATTTTTTTTGTGCTGGGCTTGGGAAGTTGCAGGGAAGGGGATATTTTTCTGCCAAAAGAATTTTTCTTAGCAGGAGAAAGTCACCTTTTGCTATTACAAATACCAGAGTAATAACATTATTTACAGGCCTAAGCAGTAATGGAGATTTTGACAGATTTTTTTTCCCCCTTCATAAGCACATTAGGCCTAAGGCAAGGTTTTTATTTATTTAACAAAGAAAATAGGAAGTTAGGGAGAAAAATTTTAAAAACCTGCACCACCTCTCAAATTACACAATCTGCTAAAATATTTACGGTATTCTTTCGCACAAACATTTCAAATGGATGAGAAAGAGATTTGTTTTCATGACAGTTCACATCCTCTTGTGGGACAAACTGGTTCTGTTTGGAAGCTCGTGGAAGTCAAGGATATAGCAGCAGCGTTAAGGATGCTTATGATCCATATTCTGGTGGTACCCACCTACTGTTCATACCAGCCAGCTCACGACTAAGACAAAAGTGAAGACACTAAGGTTTAGGCTGAGCAGATAACRAAGACAGGAAAAACATTTTAAATCTGTGGCAGATGTGTGTGTTTACTTCCACCAGCCTCCTAGCTAGAAGGAAAAGGTTTGAACTAAACAACAGTAACTGACGTCCTTTTTCAACATTTTCATAGAATGACATGTATTTTCATGGCCCTTTTTTTTTTTCTATTTGCAGTAGTGAATGGCAACCAGGTACTCTCACTTCTTCATGTAAAGAACAAAGTGACAAGCACTTACAGTTGGGTAGTAACAGGTCACCCAGCAAACAGGTCCTTGCTTTGCAAATCATCAGTCCAAAAACACTTCCACTTTCCTTCAAAACACCAAGAAAACTGCCTTCTAAACTGGAAATTGGAAATTCATTTTCAACAACAGGTCTCCAGTGCAGCAATGCAGCCAATCTCAGTTTATCAGCACGTGAATTAGAAGTTCACTTCAAGTCCAACTGCAAAACCAGTAAACACTCATTAGATCAAGCAAAAACGAAAGCAAAGGAGAGAAGAAGCCATAGGTGAATCATCCATCCAACATATCAGCTCTCAAGAAAATAACTGCTATGTTAAAAACTTTCCCATGTAAGACCACTTGCTCTTCATAGAAATTATAAAACAATGCCTTAATAAAAGAGTTTCTTTCATTTTTTACTCTCTGATAGTCAAGCTGACACTTGATTTGAGGCTGTTCTCCATTAAGAACTGCTTATGCTCTCCAAAATGTCTTCTTGAATRCTTCCAGTGCTCTGCACCAGAAAGAGGAGGGGGAATCAACTGGCAAATCACAGCAGACATAGGAGAACTGTGCTTGAGGAACAAGTARGAATCCACTGGGATCTGCACTCTGAGCTCAACCAAAGCCAAGCTGCATCGAAATATAGAAAGTTTGGCCAACTTCTTAAATCCTAGTAGCACGTTTTTTATTTATACTAATTATTTTGAGGTACGTATTGATTTCAAATAGAGTAAAACACTATTTTTAAGACCAATTATCAAAAAAAAAAAAACAACGTTTTTGCCTCCGGTTTCGCAATACCATCTACTACACTGAACTTCCCACATCCAGCCCAGCATGAGTTGGATCCCAAACTCATGCAGATACGCTTTCCAAAATCCTCTCTCTGACGACAGCATTTCTACAGACACATGCTAAGAGTACGGCGAGAGCGAGCACGTCCCGTGCCGCCGTGGCCTCCGAGCACCCCGTCGGGGCCTGCCGCAGAAAGCAGCCTCCGCGGCAGGGATGCCTCCGCAGGCGCCCACCCTCCGGCCTCCCGCTGCTGCCATCCCTTTGMCACAGGCAAAAGATGAGGCCACAGCAATGAAGAAGCAACTGTTCTTCCTTGCYTCAAAGGACAATACAGTGCCGCTAATCACTCTTCATGCTTAAGCAACGGCCTCTCGTTGAAAAACCCAGAGTTTTGTAGATGGCAATTAAAGGCGCCTTCTGGTGAGGGAAACTTCCTGCGAAGGAAATATTATTTTTGTTCTCCACAAGGACTACATGTTTGTAAGCGGTTTTTTGTTAGAGGATCCAACCTTGTGCACAAATGGCTTAATTTTCAGGGGGACAAGCACCTATACGTCCTATTGTACAACCTTCTAGCAATGTCTCCTAACATCGGATTAATTTAAAACATGGTATTTTAAGCAGAAAACCTCACAATCATTCCTTTTGGGACACTTTCTGCACAGTGCTAATCAGTAATTTTGAAAGAGGGGCTGGACTCATACAACAAAACATTGCAAAATCATCTAATCATATATATATATATATGTATATATATGTGTATGTATATATGTATATAAAATGCCTAGTTCCTGGACATTCCACTGAGCAAACCTGCTGGGGATGAATGAAACCAGCCGTCTGGCATTCACTGAGTTGTTGTTCCTCTACTCATATTGATCTTTTTCTTTTTACTCGTCGAATTAGCCCGTGTTTTTAGCACTCACTGTTTACCTTCCCCCAAAATCCAGCCTTCTCTTAGTGCTAGTTGGAAGTGAAAACTGGTGACAGTTACAGCCCTGCCCCCTCTGGAAACCCGATGCAACTTGGGTGAGCCCAGAGATGCCAAGTCACTGCTCTGTCTAATTACAAACCCGCAGCAGATTAACCTTTGATGACTAAATTAAGCTTCTAAATAAAATGAATATACACCAGCCAGCAAATTAGGATTAAATGCTTAGTAGAATCTTTATGTGATCAAGCAAGTTTTGTGGTGCAGATGTTAACCATTAACATGAAGCAATAAAATCACTCTTTTTTCTTATTATAACACCTAACAATTCCAGAGTCACCTTTCATCTAAGAGTCTCAAAGGGTTTCCTAAACATAATTAATTAACCCCCTCAGCATTTGAAATCAGAACATAATAATATCCCCATTCAACAACTGAAGAAACAGAGGCATAGAAAAGTTATAAACCAAAAAAAACTGATGAATAAAAGTGTCACCTGGTGCGAGGCCAGTAGAAGGACGTGGGATATCGGGATTGCTTTTCTCTGTAGCCCTATCAAGCCCTTAAGGTCAGGGTCTGCTCAGAAAGGCAATGAAATACAATATGCTTCTGCATTGCTTAGCCTCACTCTAGGCTACCTGCTGGTGGAGCAGACACGTTCTTACGGACCAGAACATTTCTTACTATAAAACGTAATTGAATTTGTCTGAATATTGACAAAATCACTGCACTTTCTAATCTGCTATTTAATTCTGAAATAAACTCTTGCCTGAGCTCTAATAATGGGGAGAAAAAGGCTTCCAAATTTCTGACAATTTATTTTCTAGAGTCACTGATGATTTGGGGGGGGGGAAGACAGGAGGAAGAATCTTTTCTGAAGAAAAGTCTGTTTCTTCTTGATTTTTTTTCTTGGCATTGGGAACTACCAGACCATTGCATATCAGCTACAGCAATTTAGTCACAAGAAAACCCATATGATAGCAATTCCATTTCTTTTTGACTGCTGCAAGAACAGTTGCTCCTGCAATGGGATTTTCGTGGCTACGGGGAGCAAAATACTGGCATGGTGGTAGCACTTCCATCCAGATCGTGGCTCGGAGGGGAGATGTGGCCATGGTTCCTGCAGGCTCTCCTGGGAGCTTGTTCCTTCTTACAATGGGATATTCTTCTTCCAAGTGTTTTACAATGAGGAATTCAGGCATATGCATAAATCATGATTTTTCAGCCTTGCTACTCCAATTTTAATTTCATTAGTTTCAAGCATTATGAGCAACTAAACTCTAAAATTAAGTTTTAATTTGATCTACTTCAGTTAAAAGGAATGTAAAAGTGTTACTGAGCTACCGACAGGCATGTGAGAATTCATGTTCCCAATAATGCAATTTGTTGACATGTTTTGTTACACAAACCTAGCAGCTCCTCATAGTATGTAAGGTTTTCTCCTGATGCAAACTAATCTGATGGTGTTAAATGGCCATTATTGTTAAAATCAGTGGGTTCAAATGGAACCAATGGATTTCTATTCACTTAAAAGGGTAGTGGGTAAGCTCTTACGATCAGTTTAAATTTCCTGGCTTCTGAAAGGAAGCTTAAACCAGAAATTTACAGTTACTTTAGTATACTTCCATCATGTACACAATTTTGGTATATAAGTAACTCCCACAGAACTGTAAGTTAGACATTTAAAGGCATTTGTTTTTTCATATATGGGCTGCTAAAGTCTGTGGAAAAATTCCAAGGACTTTAATAAGCTTTGGATCAGGCACATTATTACTATGAATGTAATTATTGATACCTCTTGTAATATCCCAGGCCATGTGAGAAAGTTGGGAAAGGCAATAAACATTTCTCCATCAACTTTACATTTTAAATTTACCATTTAAGACTTTAACTCTCTATAAAACTGCTTAAACATACATAACTTCAGTGTTATTTAAATGTTTTATGATCTTCCTRAAATGATCAGCTAATTAAAATCACTCACCTAATTCAGCACCCTAAATTTACTTTCTTTTATTTGGGAGGGATAGGATTTAATGTGCAGCTTTTGTTCATTTTCTTTCTTAGAAAATCTTAATTTAGGAGAAAAAGGTATGACTACAGACTGGGGAGGGAGATGTCTTCTAGGCTCCAAAGTTAAGCTAGTGGTAATCATTAGCTATCATGTATGACATGGCAACTATAATTAAGAAATAGATTTATTACAGAAACTTGGAATTATCAATTAAAAAGTAGTCAGTGCAGTCCCCAAAGGTCCTGTATGATTACCTATGTTATCTGGGCTGTCACTTCCAATGTTGGTTTGAATCTCAAAGACCTCTGAGGGGTGCTCCGTGTGTCAAGTTAAATAAGTGAGACAACCTTAGTGGAAAAATGCAACGATACAAGCAGGTGCAAACACAACTGCTTCCGAGGAGAACAAAGATGTCAGCTCCAGCGTGAATGGTATTGGCAGACTGTTCTTCCTACTGTACTTCTGAACTGCCTGACAGGACAATTCAATTTGTGGCTTTACCACAATCTCTTTGATTGCTTACAAGGAGCAGAACCTCGGGGGCATGAGAGGACATTCAGTCCATTATAGCTTTTTCTCACTTATTATCTTTGCAGACTTTGATTTTTCCCTCTTTGGAGATACGTCGAGTTTAAGGCCAGAAGAGAGCATTAAATTATCCAGTGTGACCATGTGTATCTCACAGGACATTAAGTTATGCCCACTGACCCATCCTCTTTTAACTCTCTTCTCCTCCCTGAGCAACCTGCTGTAATACTGATGTACAAACATATCTCTATTATGAGGCAGTAAATCAGAACAGAAAAAATAAATAGCTACTCCGATCAGCCTCTCTCTTCAAAACTCCAACTCTAGCAAAATGATTCTGCTGCTCATTCTAAAATAAACAAAAAAATTGGTGTGCTCTGATGAATGATGAAAGATTCTGTTTCTTGGGTTGGTTGTTTCATATTTCTACTACTCTGGGCTCTAGCTGGGACTGGAGATAGAATGAATAGAAAATGTCACCTCATTGCATTTTTTACCTGATTGCAGTAGAGAGACCCTAAATACTTTGTATTCAGCAACAGAGACTTGTTAGACCTCTGCATGTATTCAGATGCAAAGAAAACCCAGGTAAAATATAAGTTGTTCATCCACAGGCTTAAATTAAAACCCTATCACTTTTCTAGCACTACATAACTACTTCAAACTAGTATCCATCAAGAAATCTAATATCCTCTTTACAACTCCAGAAAAGTTCTGACATTACCAAAACTGGGGAAAAGGAAAGTAACAGTCCAAAAGTTGTGATGCTGTTATTTAGGATACGATTTGAAGACTCTCTCTTGGCGCTGAAACAAAGACTACTGTCAACACGAGAATACTGTCAGACAGTGATTGTCTCCTCTTTTAAACCCTGCTGACAGCACCAATGCCATCGAGGCGTGCCAGTAAGAGCGAAATACAGCTTGCCACGCCGCACTGTGCAAAATGCGGCATCTCCGTGTTTCGCCGGACTTGCCCCCACAAGCACTCCAAAACGTGCACAACAAAACCACATGAAACTGAGATGATTTCCGATCACGTTACAAAGTCAAAACACAGAACAGATTCACAGAAAGATTTGCTAAGGTTCAGCAACCTGTTGAGTGAACCTGGGCCCGGTTCCAAGCAAATCTGGATTGATTAATGTTTTCTTTAAATCAGCATCACCCGATGCTCTTTGCTACTGATATGAATATCAGCTTTTTCCTTCCTCTTTGAAATTTAGGATCAGCTTAAGAATRGAGCTCAAAACTGAATATGTGGAATTCAGATCTGTCTACCAACAATGGAAGAGTATGTAGCATTAATTACTGCAAAGCATTAAGTTTTGCAAAACCAGAATCCCATCTACCACTCTATTATTAATCAGTTGGTGAAGGCTAGGGGTAGGCTTACAGCTTTTCTTCAAACTGTTCACGCATTTAAAAACAACATAGCAAAGGAGCTGTTTCTGCCTTTCAAACATGGGACCAAATGGAGATACATCTAGCTACAAGGAAGAGAACCTCTCTCTACTAATGCACCTTCTGAAATCAATGGAACTACTTACGGAGTAACATGCCATTACCCACTGTGAGTAAGAGCTACYGTAAATAAGCTCTGGAAACTATATTCCAGCTACAGTTGTGCTTGGTGGCTTGTAATATTCCAGCAATTGCTAAATATAAATAAATGAAATAAAATAAAGTGGGAGATAGCGATACTCTGATTTCTGTTAGCACTGACTATACATTTGTTCCAAGTGTCTGAGCAATCAGAAGCTTCATAAATACCTCACCATGCCTGTGGGATCCCATGCTAAGTTCTAATCCATCACTGAAGCAGGCAGCCGCTCTTGAAGACATGCGAAAGCATTTCTGAGGTTGAATGTAATTCATTGCTACAGTCTTGGCTTGCATGTTTACTTCATCTAGCAGGAAGAAGTGGCTACACGGGGAGCAGTTGTATGCTGTAAATTTCACTTAAAATTTGCATCATATTAAACAACTATCRACCAAGGACTCTGTAATTTATCAGCTGATTTATTATCATCTTTCTATAAGAACTCTCTGTCAGTAACTTCTACTTTCAATAACACTACCTTGATAAACAGCTTATCCGTATTTGTATCATTACTTCAGACCTGCGCGAGTTTGAACCAGGTAAAACCATTCAGATAAAACAAGAGTCAGTCCCAATATGCCCTTACTGCACACAAACAGGAACGCATACATGTGTGTGTGTGTGTGTGTGTATAAAAAAATGCTGCTTATCAAATAGTTGCTTTATTTTCTCCATTTCTGACTCCTCATTTCAGACAAACAAAAAACTGATGAAAAAGTTAAAGAACTGCCAAAGTTTCTGTTGGAATAGAAAAGGAATGGGAATATTCTAAGACAGACTGTTCCCTCAATTTCTTCTGGCCAGTTTGTAGTCCCAGCAGATTTGCACAAACTTTGAACAAGCACAGATGCCTGGCAATGCTGACATGAGCTCAACTCCTTTAGCCTTGTGAAATTCAGCCACTGCTAGTTCATAGTAAGCTTTAGGAAAGTACAGAGAAGATCAATCAAAAAGAAAAAAAAAAGATATAAAACCAACCGGATTTTTTAGAAGTTTCACTAGCAACTGCAAAAGCCCCCAACATGTCACTAGGAGACTTTCTGGCAGCTTCACTTTTCCCTTATTTGTCTGCGTTGTACTGAAGTCCATCCCCCATGTCCTGAATTTCTGCCTTTTCCTGTTACTACAGATTTAGATGTTGGTGTCCACTAATGATCTAAAAAACAATACCCTGAATGTTCAGGCTGTAAATACGCCTCTGGGTCCCATGAGTCTAAGATATGTCAAAGGCATGAAATGAGGACCATGAAAGGGAACTCTCCAGCTCTGTCTGCTTAGCAGAATTCYGCAGGGCTGACCTACGGACGGACGTGGCTGTTTACAATGGCTTTCCACAAACTGTTCAATAACAGCAGGATTGCTGTTTAATCCTCTTACCAACCGTTGACGTTATTTCATGTGCTGCTAATTCCAACCTATTTGAAGAAGAAAAACCAGCTTCTCTTGCAAGCCAATACTGAGAACGAAATTTTCAAAGAGGGCTTCACGGCTGCAGCTATAATTTTCTATGTATAATTTAAGAATGAAATGTTTTTCTTCCCATATGAACAGTTTTTCATATCTTTATATTCTGAGTCTCATCTCAGTTTTGCTTTTGCAAGTCAAGAGTAAAGGTAATGCAAGCTGTAGGATCAGAGCTTACAGCTCAATGAAATTCAATTTTCTTATACAAATACACCAGTGTGTTTTGAGACTATACATCTAACRGTGTCCACAGGCAAAAATCTAAATCATTTGGCTTTTGGAAGAACAAAAACTATATTAAAAGTAGAGAAACTAGCGTGAGTTTTGAGAATCTTCACAAGTGTCTATATTTCTACTTTAAGAACTTCTTGGCCTGTTTGTGTAATGTTTTTCCCTTTCATTTAAATTTCCCATGAAGAGTTTGTGGYGATCATCTAAATGAGCATTACCAGGGTTTTCATATGTTGATTTCCAATTCAAAGTTCAACATTGTAATACCCACTTAAGATTATTGAAAAAGAAAGAAGGAAATGATTTGTCAATAATAATAACAAAGAATATCTCTCATTGTGATTTGCCTATGCATTTCCAGTGGGTCACAAGGAGTGCTTGATCTTGAAGGCAAAGGATTCAAAGGAGTGAAAACTTTTTGGCTTTGGAAGGAAATAACATTTTTAATGCTGTACAACCATTCTTACCTCCCTTCGTAACCTTTYTGGGGGGATCACAATTCACCCATGAAGACCTGCTCATTGAATGTAGCCATATGAAGCTTGTGCTTCCATTTGGGTCATGTCACTGTCTTCTGCTGGAGAAGTGGGTCTGAAACCAAAGCAGACACACAGTTTGAATGAACTGCCAAAAAGCAGAATATTCCAAAATCTGGAAGACTGGTTAACACCAGTGTCCTACTCAGAATATTACACATCACAGAAACTGGTTGAAGGAGGAATGTTTCTATATACAATACATGCAAGCTCCCACTATCACTTAATCCCTCTTCCATCTATGCCAAATTCCAGCTGCAGTCCATACTCGCCTCCAAAGAACCAGAGCTCATAGCAAAGTAACAGTCTTATCTATTGGCTCCTTCACCATCATTTCACAACAGATATCACATGATTAGGTGTTAAGTGGGACTATTTGCACTTTTGCTTATGGCACACATAATTACATAATTTTGTATAATGCCAAAATGACTGTTTAATAACAGCTGCACAAAACAGAGACATTGGATGGATAGCACAGAAAATACAATCTTAAATAAAACCTGCACAGTAAAAAATAAACACACACACAGATGTATATTTATACACCTTTATGACTTCTTAACCTAGAATATTTTTGCAAGTCAATCTAGTTAATGGCTCTTAGGCACGATTTTGCCTCTGCTCTTGCCTATGAAAGTTTTGCCAAGCAGAGGCCCCGAGTCCTTACAATACTGTTTGTGGTTTGACAGATCCTTAAACTCTAATGGATAAAATGCTCTGAACTTATAATCTCACCCGATCGGCTGTCGCTGGTGTTTGTCACCGAGCAGGCTGGCACTAGATGGCTCTGTCGGTGTTTTACGTACGGTAGAGCAGCACATATTTGTACTCCAAGTTTGCCAATGCTTTCAAGCTCTCTCTGGAAGGAGTAGAGTGGGAAAGGTAGGTGTGGGCAAACTGCATACAGCTACCTTCTGCACAGCTCTTTTTAGGGAACTCAGTGAATATCTCTCCTTGCCATAAAATATAGGGAGGAAGATAAATTTCAGTTATTTGTATTATTTTTCAGAAAAGATGTGTCCTAATTTCATATTACAGTAACAGAACATCCATGAACTTTAATTAAAGTCACCATAAAGCATCAAGGTTAGTTAGAAATGTCGCTATAATTTAAAATATGTCCTAAATATATGAGTAAGGTGGTGACAATGATAAGAGTCTGACCGAGGTGCTCTGTAGAGGTCAAAAGGAGATCACCATTTGTTTAATTTAAATAAATCAATTTGTTAAACAAGGAGCTACAGAGATTATACAGTTGGAGGGTGGAGAGTAAAGAAAGATAATTATTTTTGTTTGCATAAATCATTTTCTTATTACTTGGGGATCAGGGTAGTATTGTTTGGGTTCGAGAAAAAAGGGCAAAAGAAGATAAGTGTATCAATTTGCTGATCAGGGTTACATGGGATTTTGCTGCTGGGGCTGGAGAAAGGAAGGAAGATCATTATTTTTATTTAAATAAATCAATTTGTTGCGATCAGGGATCACACAGGGTTGTGCTGTTTGCAAGGAAGGCATAGGAAATTCTCTTTTTATGGGTAGTTATTCATAGAACAAATGTTCAGACATTCCTCTATCAAATGGAGAAAGGACAAAAAACTTCAAAACCCCAAGGCCGTGTTCTGACTGCTTTCGTCTGAAAGACGCCGTCTTTCTACCTGTGTGGTGCTCTAACATCTTCCACCGGTCGCCAGTTTGAGCTAAAATAACAACAGCTGTTACACTTTTAATAAACTGAATTAAGATCATATGTACACACATGTGTGTGTGTGCACATATATACGGTGTATAAAAAGCATATATATTGGTAGGTAACTAGATGGATAGACAGTTAAGAGCTAACACGGCCCGATCCTGCAGAAGGGCTTGCGGTTGGAGCCAATGCCTGCTGCAACTAATGGAAACCCTCTGCCTTCCCCGGACATCGGGTCAGTCCTCCAGTGCGCAATATTATCGAAATCAATGGCAGTTCTGTGCACATATACTTTAAGGGCCTGATATTTGTTGCTGCTTTTCCAAGGCAATTAATGAAGCTCTGTCTGTAATTTTAAAGGCCCTTCATGAACTGACTGGAAATCTACAGTCCTGAACATCAGTGAACTCATATCCAAAACTAATAGCTTCAGTATCACTGCCAAAAATTGACTAAGCTCTCTTTGTGCCTGCAAATGGGGTTCTGTAGGCAGTATCCTCCTATCTGCCTTCAAGGGATAATCTCCTCTTACAAATAAAACAATTGTTTCATTTGCTCACTGCAGTGGTTGAATGAGGCTGCAGAAACGAATCTCCCTGGTTTTGAATACTCCCAAGTCAGTCAAGTGAGGATTTGGGGAAGAGGGTTGCTTTCAATTAAYATGTGTTGCTCTTTGTAAAACTAGTTTAAAAATGTATTTTCGCAGGTCTGGATGTGATTCATGCAAACTAATAAGCAAACTGTGACAGTTATTCTCACTATACACTAAAAAAAATGATTTAAATGTAGTATAAAAGTCAAAAATCTGTATCTGCAGGATCTAGGTGTCCCATATACTAACTTGTGGTGAAAAGGAGGAGTAATCTAGTTAGCTCTTTAACAAATGAAAAAACAATGTTTAAGTAATTACAGAAAATAGTGGGCCTCAATCATCCCTTGGTTGGTTTCTCAGACAGTGGTRTAGTTCAGGGGAGGAATTTGCGTTTGTAACAAGGCTGATAAATCTAACCAAACATCTTTATTTTTACAGTACGTTAAAGGAGCATTTTTATTTAGTGCAGTYGTATATCTCCACATTATTTTGAAGTATGCTCCTTTATTGCTTTTATGTCTTCAGAATTGCCTGAGGAAAGCATCCTTTTCTCCCTGTGTTTCATTGTTGTTACCCTTGTAGAGTATACATGCACAAACTTGATTATGATTAATTGAGGGCTCTAGCAAATTATGTTTTTATTCCTTTCCATCTAAGTCTTCCATCTGCTCAAGTAAAAAAAAAAAAAAAAAAGAGAGAGAGAGAGGATATTTTACATTTATAAGGACACTTAGGGCTTTCTGGGTAAATCATCAGAACAACTTCTCCAGCAGTAATGGCTACAAGCAAAGAAAGTCTTCCCTAACTGGTGTTACACCATCAACACATTAATGCATCTCCATCCTATATGCAAGGCTAAGAGAAGACGGTAACAAGTCAAACTGCATTTGATCCAAAATCTTGCTGCAGAGCTGGAATTTGAAACTGAATCAAACCAGTTTAAAAGATTGCTCAATTAGATCCTACCACCAAAGAACCACTCAGAGCAGTTAAGGCTTCAGTCTGTCAATATAAGCACCTGTGTCCTTGGGCATAATGCATGTAACATCAGGCACGCTATTTATGAGMGGTTCTGTTGAAGTTCTTACCCAAGGTGATGCAGCTGCATCTAGCAGCCCCATTAAGCTTGGTGCACCACATCAGATAAGGCCCTTCCTTCAGGCCGTGTGATTCAGAGCTGTTCCCTTGCCATTCCCTGGAAACTGGCAAGTGAGTTTGCACTTGGCAGTCTGGGCTTTTCTTAATAGGTTGACTGACAGAAACAAGGAGTCATGCTTAATTTGTACAAATGTAAGGAGGGAAAGGCAGGGTATTTTTTTTTTCTGCACTTAAAGACAGCCTTGTTCTCCAGCTTCCTCAGTGCACAGCATAGTTGATGGGAAAGCAAAATCATTGAGGAATTTGCTCTTCTGGGACGAGAAGAGTTGAAATAACAAAACCCAACCAATTTTAGCAACCAGAATACAGATACAAGTCAGTCTGTAAAAGGTAGGTCTSGACAGCTGGTGGCATACAGGCAGAGCCTTCACATTTCCAGCAAGGTCAATATTAGTGGCATTTTTCTTCCTCCATCAACAGTCTGAATTCAGCTGTTGGCTTTAGTCCAGGCCCCTATGACTAACACTCCAAACGGCTAACAGTACCCCACTCTCCTGACTCATCACTGAAGAAGACAGGTTAACTCAACACACCTTCCACTGAGCAAACAGGGAGCACTGCTGTTATCTGTAACTTTAAGTTGCCTGCAAGGGCGGTGACTCCCACAAGAGGGGAAATAATCATCACCAGAAACATTAGCCCAAGTCTAATGGCCTGCAAAGATTACCTTTGACACCTAGCATGAAAGTTACTGCCACACTCCTGCTCACAGGTGGACAGAGTCGAGGCTAAGCAGTAAAAACAAGGAGCCTGCAGTTCAGCTGAACCAAACTGGGTCTACAGTCAGTCATATAGATATACATAAAAGTAACACAGAGAAAAAAAATAATATGCTTGAAAAGTACTGGTATCTGGTTCTGCTTCTAACAGGACACAAGTATGCGATACGAAACGGAGGCACAGTGACGGAAAATTGCAAATACCAATGTCTACGTTATACTTGTCTGCCAAAGCTCACGATAAAACCTTGTCAAAGATGTCTGGAGAGCAATGCTGTAAAACCTTTCAGCAGTGCACTGAAGATTATACTCTCTGCTAGTCTCAAAGTAGAGAAAGAAATCTCTTTGTCTAACAGATATGGTTTGCACAGCAAAATCACAGCTAACTTGTGACTTCTGTGGAAAAGGCCATACGGATCAAGGGTCCTCCACGGCAGAGTGAAGGAAGGACAGGGCAGTAGATGAACGTTGCATGCTCAGTAGTAGTGTCATTGCTAGTAGTATAGGAAACCATGAGAGCAGTTACAAGGAAAGATGTTCTATTAGGTAACCGCAAAGGAGTTTYATACCTAGCTGAGCCGTATTTGATGCTGGTCAAGTCACACTTTCTGTTTTCCAGACTCACCAAATGGAGAGGTTGCATTTACCCACCACCACACGGGGATCTCAGTGAGGATGATTCACCAGAGAGTAAAAATTTCCCAGYGACAGGCAACCCCATTTCCTGCTGCACTGACACAATTATGCCAGAAGTAAAAGGTCYCTGATGACTTCACCTCTCCAAAAAGCAATTCATAGACCTCATGGCCCCAGCAAATCACACTGAAGATCTGCTGAGGAACCTGGCAACAAGGCTACCTGTGTTTGGGGTCAGAAACCCTGGGAGCAGCACTGTCCTGGCTTGCTCTGGAAATGATTCTCGCCACAGTGTCCTGCTGCATTCCTCCTCCCTCCCCGCATCATGTACACACACAGCGCAGGAGTTAATGCAGTCTGCAAGGGAGAGCTCCGCACGAAGCCTCTTTAATTGGGCTTTGTGCAAGTGTGCGAATATCATCCCGATGCTTTCAGGGTACTTGGGGAAACATTAGAATGGCAGTGCTGCAGAAATGGAAAATGCATTATCATCCATTGGCAGCAAATAATTTATTTGATATCCGCCATCCCCTTTTTCCTTGCTGGCTGTGTTTGTGGCTGTATGTGAAATTAATTTCTGAAGAGCTTAGCTAGTAATTATTGGTGAAAAGATCCTGTCAGTCTCTTAAGATCAACAGGAAATGGCTACCGCTGACACAGACGGTGTGTCACATGACTATCTTATTTTTCTGATTTAATAAATATTAATCTTTATGCCTTTTAGGAGCATTGTGCAATATTTTTTTATCTTCTGATTTGACAGGGGAAATGACCAGTACATGCCAAAACTATTGCTACGATATAAAAAGGCAAATTTTCCTTATTTATTTTCAAGACAAGACATTTTTCAAATTAAAATTAATATGTGTGCAGATTACATCTTCTCTTACACAAATCTATGCAAGATGCTATTTAGGGTGTGCCTTTTTTCCTAACCGCAAATTCTTCTAACATCAGATAAAAGAAATTTATTACCATATTCCAATTTTATCTTCTTTTTGCCTAGTGGGAAAGTGCAAAGCAGACAGGTGACCCCCAAAAACCTGCAGGAAATGGTCTTACATCAAGGCACTTGGCAGCAACTCAGAAGATGTCCTGGCTATTGCCAACTCTGCCAAAGATTTTCCTCACTGCCTTGAGCTCACTGCTTTCCTTCTTTGTGCCTCAGTTTCCTAACTGCAAAGCAGAAGGGACGGGAGGGTATAATACTTCCTTCCCTCACCTTTTTCTGTCTGGTCTACTCATACTTAAACTCCTTGAGGCAAGTCTGATTATGCATTTAGCAGACGGGGCTCCAAACTCAGCTGGAGCCTTTAGGCATTACTACAGTATAAATAACAATAATGATGATGGAGTGTTAAAATAGACAGAACTTGCTCCTGGTTCCCTGWAATGTGAATCAAACTGTGGCTGGACTTTTATTTTAACACCCCCCAGCTACTTTATTTATGAGAGGATTTATCAGAAGTGGCCCGGTTTAATTTTCTCTAATTCACACTTTATGAAAAACGGCAACTGTCCGATTTTCATCTATCCCCCGATGACAGGGCTTCCCAGACACGACCGAAACCCCCGAGCGCAGGCAGGGCCCACGGCACGGCCTGCTCGCGCCCCCCGCCTCGCGCCTCCGCTCCGTCCCCCGGCACAGGCCACAATCGCCGCAGCCGTAGACAAGTTATTAATGGTAATAGAGGGAATTCCAGGAGCTYGAGGTCTTTCCTCGGCATGCCGATTCACAGAAAGAGTTAATCTGTTGTGCTTACACGGGGCTTTTTGGTTTTTAGCCCGGTGCTATTCCGCTGTTAAGCTGCCTTCCTTCTCGGATGGGAGGAGGAGGGAGCTATTCTGAAAAACAACGGTCACTTTTAAATAGGACAAATGCATAAAGTTACATATAAATGTGCATGGACAATCACGCAGATTATTATGAGGTGAAAAATAATAATAAAAAAGGTGGTATTTCTTTTCAAACCAGTAGGAAAAGGATTCAAAAGCAGGGCAATCAATATCACCCCGCGATCAACAGGAAAYGCTAAGAATAACTGTATATCATGTGTGGCTTCAGATTTACAACCAGGACATATAATCTCATTGTAAGAAGAGAGTCAAGTTCAAGAACTTCGCCTCTACAGTAAAGCTCTCATTTTAACTAAAGAAGCTGAGGTCGACGGCCTCTCAAATGAAACAGATAAGGCGACATAGGGTTCTTGTCAGAAACAAATGTTATGTCTCTCCCTACTGAAAAGCTTAAAGATATTATCAGCAAAAGCCTAGTTGGGCCTGAAATGGGTCCCAGAGAAGTAATATTAACCAGGCTCCTGGCAGATCATTTATTTATCTCAAGCTAAATTCAATAAAGAGAGCCATATATAAGTGAGGGAAAATAATGCAGCTGCTAGTAATTTATCATTGGATGGAAAGTCATTGTTATCCTTATCTCTCCAATGATGTTCTATTTCCAACCGGTAATGAATTATGGGGCTTGCCACATCTTTACTATGTGACAGGTCAACACTACCTCATGGGTACGCGACTGTATTTATGCAATCAATAGGGAGTTCGCTGAGAAAATATTGGCAACCATTCGGTGAGAGTGACCCAGCGCTGGACGGCCTTATGATCGTTGGTGGTGGTCAGCGGCTATAATCGCATTTCTACACTCCTCTGAAACAAAGATTTATCTGAATGCTTTAGAAGAATTTTTCACTCTGCTCTGTATTAAGCTGAGCATGGGAAGCGAACTGCGGGACTGTTAATTAGAAAGCATTCGGCTCATTTAAGCTGGCTCAGCCACCAAAGGGATCTTTTCTGTTCCTTTGTCGCACTTACTAGGAGAATTTATTAAATCAAACTTCAGTACCGGGTTAGCCAAAATTATTCGCGCCGCGACTCCGCGCCGCTCTGCCTCCTCCCGGCCGCGGCCCAGGCAGCGCGAGCGCGGCTGCCTGCTCTGCAGCCCGGAGAGCCCTTCCGCCGGCCGCTCTGCAAGGGGGCCCGCCCCACCGGCCCTACCCCCCGGCCACCTCCTCGCCAGCCCTCTCCACCGGGTTTTGTTTTCATTTTGCACCAGAAGGGCTCACGGGGCCCGAAGAAGTGTGGTTTTATACTAAAAAATTGCTAAGAAATACAGGTTTTTAATTTTATAAGGATTTAGGGGGATGGATGAATAACGGCAGCCTGATTTTGAAGAACTTTTCTTAAAAGAGAACAAAGAAAATTTCCAAACACACTACTGTTTTCAGAGAAAAACTGGTCGAGGACTAAGAGGCCCTTTGTCAGTAAGAGCTGCTAATGTGGAAAAAAAAAACATTTTGGCCAGACATAATTTCTAGATGAGGCCATTTGATCTTCATACCACTTAGTTCACAACCCCCCCTTGAGCCTCCTCCTCTACTGAGAGGCAAAAGATTCATGTATTTGTGGCCATGAACAGTTTGAAGAACCGAAGAATCTAGATTTTTTTTTTTTTTTTTTTTTTTTTAGTTAAAATTTCTAAAGGTAGAAAAATCCATCTCCCTCAAGGCAGAGTAAGGACCTATTTTGCAAAACAAAAGGAAAGAAAGAGAAGCGGCAGGCAGGCGGACGGTGCGCGTTACGGCCGCGCGTACCGTCGCGCCGCCGCAGCGGGCTGGCCGGAGGAGAGGGGCCGCTGCTCTCCCGCTGGCCGGCATCTCCAGAGGAGCGCGGCAGGACCGGAGAGCACCCGCTCGGATGTATCCAAGCGATACAACGAGAGGAAACGTAAACTGTGTCTTTTTCCATAATACCACAAAGGAAATTCTGAAACACCGGCCAGCTACAGTGCACTTCTGTAACGTTTTAGGTGACCTACACGCTATTAGCCAAGGTGGCTAGGATTAACCCAGATGAAAAAACAAACCTGCCCAGCTCTACGCATTGTTATTCCCTGAGCACGCTTCCTGGTTACRGAGACACACTGTGCCTTCTGGCATGTTAACGCGCCTCTCTGGCTCTGCGTGTTTAGGGAAGTCTTAGTAATGGAAAAACAAGGGTGTTGCAGGTGAAGGCTGAAGTCCTCTGGCAGAGCAGCGTGTGCAAGAGCTTGACCAGAGCCTGTCGGACTGGACTTCGGCCCAGCCCGCCCTATCAGTCTGTCGGCCCCACGAGCGCTAACGCTCACTCGCAAGGATTCAGAAAGTCAACGAGAGCGTTACCATAGCGTGGAGTAAAGCCCCATATAGCAACGGCGATATAAATTCCATATGGCTCGGCCACACCAGGAGGGGTCTTCCCAGATCACACTGACATACGAGAGCTCTGATTCCTCCAGTCAGTTAACTCAAGGGGTCATCTAGCCGATGCCAGGAACATCTTTCCTTCCTTCTAATAGCTCAGAAAGTATGATGGATTTTTACAATTTAAACAAGTAATGTAAATAGCAAACAATAAAAAATCTAGGTGTCATAACTCATATAAACCAAGATAATCCACAGAAATATACTCCTCRAAATCAGCTATTGACTTCTGAGTCTACCATAGCCAGCACGGAGCCTGCTACTTGTCAGATAGTCTTTCTCATGCAGTTCCAAACACCCTGTCAAAACTGTGTTTAGCTTCTAGCTCCCAGGCCTTCTTCTTACATACCAATCATTCAATTCACTTTGTAATTTCCATTGCTTGGAGTCCTATCCTCAAATTTTTAAAAGAAAAAACCAACAAAACCTAAAATATTCACTTAAAAGTACTTAGGTTTACAGAGGTACACTCTGGTAAGAATGATGTATGTGTTTAATAATATGTTCCCTGGCTAATAAAATACTAGATTATTTTTGGACTACAGAATTTAAATGGAAGGAAGTTTAACCATTAGGAACCTGTTTACTATTACCAAGAGAATAGCCAGTTGGCAGGTCAATAGCGATCAGCAGAAATAAAGAACCATTGCAGCCACCTGTGCTTAAGGCTTGTCCCTGTTAGGGAAAAAATAAATGAAACTGCAAAAATTGAAAAGTAAAGCTAGAGTGTGTTGGGTTTTTTTCATTTTAAAAGAAAGAAATAAAAGASCGATTGCTCTGGGGCTAATGATTTCAGAGTTTAGTGCAAATGATAGCCAGCTCTTCCACACTGTTTAAGATAAAATGAGCAGCTAATACCTGTGTCAAACTTTAGATGAACAGTTGAACCTGAACRATGCTGAAATATCTCTGACAGGTTCTTTGTGGCATGAGGTTTAGCTGTAAAAGGAAGCGTGCATGCAAGCATGTTTCCCCTTCCTGTGTGAATAGTCCCACCACTGAGCCAGCTGGAGATCAGCCATTTAGTGCTGAAAAGGCCAGCAGACACCTGTGTCAAGTGCATCCTTCCTTTAGCAGATGGAAATAATCGAAGCCTTGAGAGAATTCTCACTCATTGTCATTTGAGGGGTCAGACTGAACCACACCTGCGAGAGAGCGCCCGGTGCACCCCATGCTGAAAGACCTCGGGTAGAAGCGGGGTCCCATCAGTGTCAGTGGGATTTCTGTTGGGGAACATGATGCTAAGGGCGTCTGTTGCTATTAGGGAACAATTCTCAGAGGTGCTGAAATCTTGTTCCCACATAACRTAAGACATGCATCAATCCTGAAATTAAAAGCAAAAGGGAGATTTTTAATCTAATTTTTTATTTCCACATGAAGACTCTTTTTCTTTCCTTTACCAGTTAGCTGTGGTCAATATGTTTTTCTGTCCTAGAGTCTCCTTTGTGCACATATGAATGTATGCATAATGGTGTCATTTACATACCATTAAAACTAATTAGCATAATTTGGTGATTCAGACATACTGTAATACAAGCACAGAGAACAACTGTATTACTAAATGACACATTTTAATGGCAAGTACCTTACACACTATGCTAAATGTGCCTTATCAAAGACACACAAAGATTATAGTCTCAATACCAGCTAAATATTGAAATAAGAGATACTTGCACGATGAATAAACTTACACAGGATCTTAATTTTTATTCTTTTAGTTCTTCCCAATGAAACACCAAGCTATTAATAACACAAATATGAATTCAGTTCAAGTTCAGATAGTTCAAAGAAGCTCTATTTTTCAGGAGGAAAGAATTTTTCATTTAGTAAAAACTGAAGTAAACAAAGCAGAAGAGATGCTTAAAATTATCAAAGAGAAACTTTACAACTGATCCAGCCAAAAACGGGGTCAAAAATTTTTCTCTAATTGTATATCTTCTGTGATTTCAAGTTTTCATCATGATTCAGGACAAAATGATTATTTAGGAAACCATTGGCTATAAGGCTCCCACTTCAAGGGCTCCGCACATTGTGAGATGCAACAGCAGCCCTGCAGATGAGCAGTGTGTCCCTGATCACTTCCCAGGGCAAATTCTTAAAGGTTTGCTGAAGGCAAATGGCACTCTGCCAGTTTTATACCAGTTAGCCCATTTACAAGTTCACAGTGGGTTAACAGCTGTTACAGATATTAATGGCTAATCAATTGTTATTGATGCAATTATTCTTCTGATCCACAAGCAAAGCCTTAGATAAATGGGCAAATATTAACTTAAGTTCCAGCTGATAACGTATTCTTCGCCATGCTGGTTAGTATAGGCTTCTCTTCTGAACTTTGATAAGACATTTACCGATTAAAAAAAAAAAAAAAAAAAAAAAGACGATTCAGGCGAGTGATCGCTGCTATGGGCAACCTCTATTTCATTATCATAGGACCTTAACCTGCACTTGTCTGATGTTACATAACTTTTTGGTGCCCTGCCCCTATTTGTACTGATTCCTGCTAGGGAGAGTGAGTATGGCCTCGGGACAGTGCTGCCTGTAGAGCCCTTCATCTGCTTTCTGACCGAAGGAAACACTTTTGCCGTGCTCCAAAACATGACGTTGCCTGAAGCATGCTAGTTGCCAAAATACTACTGCCAATGGGTCAGCAAAGGTTGAGAGCACTGCTCCACAACTTGTGCTGYGCATTCCCGTAACAAGCAAACATGAACAAGGTGAGGCTTCAGTCTGAATACTGGGATCCCMTTTACCAACACAGAAATAAGGGGAACGAACTCAACAGACTTTCGGAAGAACAAGCTCGCAGGGAGTTTGACTGGAGGATAAGACACATTGTGGACACGGTGCCTTTTACAGGTTTACTTACACAGAGGTTGACTGCAGCACAGCTGATGTAGCTCAAGACACCCGTTCAGCTCACTCAATGCACACTTTCTTCTTAGAAAGCAAACTGTCAGCTTCTAGTTCTGTGTTGACTTGTTAAATAACATGAGTCTTTTTCAACTTCACTATTTCCCGCAGTCAGGCCTTCAAGTATACAAATAAACACTTCAACTGCAGCGAAAATTATATTTTTGTATAACATATAGGAATATCACTGTAAATATTTTAAAGACAGAACTCTAGTACTCAGGATGTCTTATTTTAATGCACTATTCCTCTGAAATCTTGAAAATATTGGTGCATTGATTCGTAAGAAATAAATCTCAATACATGTAGGTCTTAGTCTCGACTGAGGTAATATAGGGGGCTGTGAAAGGAGAGGCCATTACAACTTGCTTCCTCTTTTTGTACAGCCTGAGTTCTATAAGCCAGATTACTGATCTACAAGAACAAGCCGGGACTGGCAGTAAACTATCCAGGGCAAATTCCTTGTCCCTTGAGTTTTTAAATCAAGGTTGGATGTATTACTAAACTATGTGCTCTAGCTCGACCGCAAGCTCAATGCAAGAGTCACTGAGTGAAATCCTCTGGCTTGTGGGAGCTAGCCAAGATGGTTATAATGGTTCCTGCTGGTCTTAAAATTCTGTAATATAGGTGAAATAGAAACTATAGGTGAAATTCATACAAGTGCAAAGCCCTGCGATAAAACTTTAAATAGATTTCAGCCAAAGTGCTTAGACAGTCTTAGGCCACCCTGCATCCAATGAGATTTTTAGGGAACCCCCCCTAAACTATACATGGAGAAGAATAGCTATTTCAAGCCTTATTAATATTTTGCTTTGCATACTGTAAGAGGAAATAGAAAGCATCGCCTTCTGCCCCAGGGTCATGGCTGGAAGAAAAAGACCAGCTGGGACCTCTTGTGGAATGCAAAGGAAGTTTATCTGCCTTTGCTCTCATTGGTATCTGCTGGAGGAGCACTTAAAATGTGCATCTCCAAGAACGAAATTCTAAGGGCACTCTTTGGACCATCCATCAAGTTTCAAAAGAGCTGCAGTCAGTGGTGGCTTTGCCACATATCCTCCGGGCTCACAGAAAAGGCACTCTCTACTGAGTAATACTATGGCACCAGTGTAGAAAGACATGTACCTTGTAGTGTGGTTAGGGGGAAAATCTGATCTTCTCCATTTCAGTAATGTGTACTGGAAAGTAAGATTTATCGAGGGAAATGCTGACTCTGCAACTCACTAATTTAAATCATCTATTGATGGGCAAAACACAAGAAATTGCCTTGAGATCTGGAGTGATTTGGGTAGCATATGATTTTAGCATACTGCATTTGGCCGAGGAATATTGCTGGTTCCTGAAATGGGCAGGAGCCCACTGCTCCCATTCCACGATACACAATACCAGGTAAGTGGGCAGAGACTAGCTGCAAATACATTCACACACCCTGTATATGGGTATTAGTAAACACACAGGTTCCACCATAAAATTATTATAYGACTCTTCCCTGGCGTCTGAAATGCATATTATATCACCAAACAAAGGAAATTATGCAAAGACAGCCCCAGAGGCAGAATAACCGTGATCTGCTCAAACTTGTAAATACTGGGCAAACACTTACTAGCCACAATTAATTACCTGTCTCTGCTTGTTTTGTTAAATGATCAAAGTAATACATCCACTAGTTGCAAATGAATGTGACTACTTGTGCAAAGYCACATTTATACTAGAGCAGTGCAGGGCCAGGTCCCGCAGTATTTGTCATTATTCACACACAAGTCACCTGACTGAGAGAATTACTTCTAATTATTTAACATCAGGACTGCGCGACACAGCCAAAGCTCTGCAGTGTTAAGGTGATAAGGATGTATAGCAGAGCAAGGGCAGAATCAATTGTACTTAGGCTTCTCTCTTTCTCCTCAGCCCACCTGACACGCATGAAATATTTGTACAATCCCTCTCAGAAGGACCGAAGTCCTGGAAGTACCACAGTCAGCTCATCAGTGGGCTCTTCCAGGAACACTTCAGGAATGAGGATGGGAGCATATCACTTCCTTTCCCACAGGACAAGGGCAGGGAATACAATAACCACTGYTTTGAGAGACACTGCCGTGCCTGATGACTCACATACTCTGTCAAACCCGCAGCATTTGCCCCCTTTCAGCAAGAGCTGTGCACAGACCATTAGGGAAGCCTCAACTTTCTTTCTCTCTTCATTTCTTTGGTACTGTGCAGTATTCTGTATCAGCACTGACTCATGCTGAGGTTCTTCAGAGTAAGTTTTGCCAGCTCSACCACTTTCACACAGTTGTATTTCCCCCTTCAAAGCCCATGGGGTCGGTTTGCCCCTCTGCACAACACAACTGTAACGATGCATCTAACCATCCCAGTGTTTGGCYGGAAACACAGAGCAACACGGATATGAACAGGGCTTGCTTCTTACGCCACTGCAGCCCTTTGGCAGTTTCCTCCTGCCTGAAGCAGGTTTTGGAGGCAGACAGCTAATACCCATCTCGGGCAACTCAGTCCGTGTTTGCAAACAGTAAGGCAGGAGTTTCATAGACTTTAGCAAATCTGACCCACAGCTTTGCTATCCTCATGAGAGCTYTGCATACTCTCTGCTGATATGGGAAAAGGAAAGCCTTGCAATAAAGGTATGGAATAGGGTTCACTGAGAATTTTGATAAAACATGCGCAAGAGGAGTTCTACTTAGTGCCGGTGCAGACCCATTAAAAGGCATACATGAATATTTATGAAGTTTCCCTTTCTTTCAGAAATTGTTTGTTGCTCTACTTGATCATGCTACTTCTCTAGCTCCTAATATTTTTGGATAATGTTCTTGCCTTCATTTGTAATCACTCTTTATTCGGTGTGGAAGATGGATTTTTCCAATTTTGTGCTATTATATACCTTAGCATGGAAAGGATTAGACGGTTTTTTCTTTTTCCTTTTAGTCTTATTTAACTGCTTGTGAGCTACAGGGATTTATATCCCAGTAAGTCTAATTCCAGGATTATAAGTATCTAGATATCTAGTAAATCATTTAGTAGCATATAGGTTTAAGACAACTCCAAATAACCCCTCTAGTTAGTACTCTGGCTAAAAAATGAAGTCAGCGAGAAGCACTAGATTTAAGCAAGCGTTATAAAGTAATGCAGAATCACTAATTTAGAGTCTGATTCTGCTTCCTTTAAAGGCACTTATAAAACTTATACTCACTTCAGTGGGAATATGGGAAGGCTTCTAAATCTTATTGCTTTAGAAGCTTTCCTTCTTCCTAGCCAAATTATAATCAAAGTCTCCTCCTTCTCTGATTTAAGGTTCAGCTCTCATTCCTACAACTGCTGCTTTTTTATTTAGATAAACACTGTCAGGTTGAGTTGACCCAAAATTTAGATTTATTAAAAATGAAATAAAATGAGCAATAGAAAGCTTTCTGTATTTTTTTTTCTAAACTCTAGCGAAAACAGCTTCTCAGTTTGGACTTGAATCTTCCTTGGCATCATCCACAGCCTGAATATTGCAGCACTGTGCTCGTACACGAAAACAAATAGGGGACAGAGGGAAGTGAAATTGAGTTACATGTTTTCCTTGYTTGGGCTTAGTGAAAAGCAAGCATGTGTTGTTACAGATTAAAAGCAAATTTGGTCTCTTAGGATCTACCGTTTGGAATAATCAAAAGCAATACTAATAGCAAAGATAAGGAAAACAGTGCTTTTAACTGTATCTTTTAACWTGTTCATGTGCCTTTAAACAGGGAATGGTTGAGTGAGAAAGGCTTTGCCCTGGCAGGGTGCTTAGTAAAACAAGGGCTCTGCGCCAGTTCTCACCAGGCGTGTCTAAGGATTCGTCATCCTGCCTTTCAGGCAAGGCATTGTTCCACCGGCAGTAACAGAAGCAGCACTGCAGACATACAGGTGTTTCAAGGTCAGGTTTCTGTTTGGGTTTTGAGATGCTGGAGGGCGTTAAATCCACCATTTAATGTATTTGTAGAATCAACTGACTCTCTCCAAGCAGTGTGAGAAGGTGGCTCTCTACCTGCTTGTTTTCGTGCAGGAGAGGATACCAAGGAGCAAGAGGCTGCTCAGTGACACAAACCGCAGCACGGAGGCCCTTACCGCACAGGGGGAAAGAACCTGGTTGCTCAAACAGGGCCTGGAGGAGACCAGGCCTGCATCTGGGGTGGGGCCAAGTGATAAACCTGAGCATCCCTCCCACCCTTAAGGGTACCTGCTTGTTTAAACTCTCTTTATATTGGGAGTGTCAGAGGTGGGAGCCTAGAGGAACTGTCATAGCCAGAATTAACAAGTGCTCTACTGCAGAACAGATACTAAAAGGCCTTTCCAGACAGAGGCCTTTTGCCTTCATGAGTGTCAGCATGGGTTCATCTGAGGTTAAGTTCTGTGGTGAGGAGAAGGTTAGGTTAGGTGAGGAGCCCTTCCCATCAAACCAAACTTGAAGGAAGGCCAGGACTGCAGGGCTGGATTAGGACTGGGCACATCCCAGCACAGAGTGTGGTGAGTAAGATGCATCACCCCGAGAAGGCATGGAGTCTCAGTAATGCACCTTGCATTTGCAACTGCTTTCCTTGTGTGGGACGGGAAGGTGGGATGAATAGTTTATAACTTTCCCTTGCACTACTTGCCGTTGGAGGTACTGGCACAGCGAGCAAGGAGAGCAGACAGTCACGGCTCTGCCTCTCTCCACGTTCTCCCTGCAAGGAGGGGTAAGGAAGCAGCCAGACCGGTTTACTGCGGCACGGCGGGATCCACGGCCCAGGGAGCCGACACAGGGAGTGTTAGAGAGGTCAGTAAGCTTATCTCTTCCCTATGCAAGAGAGGAATGAAGTCACCATGTAGCCTTCCTTCACTGACCACTTCATGCTCCCCGCAAACCTTTCCCTACCTGTGGCCACAGCATGTTCAGCTCGGTCCGTTCAGACTGGCTTGAGTTAGCTGATTTATAAAAGAATGAACGCTAAATATGGAGAAATAATGCAAGCCATTGGTGGCATGTCATCCTGGTACATCATTCAGAAAATTTCGTGTGTAACTAGACCTTGTCAACAAATCTGCCTCAAACAGTGTGCAGGATCAGCAGTCTGGAGTTTCAGAAACAGGCAACTTCTAAATCCACCATCAACTCAGTAACATCTCTGCCTGAACGTGACAGATAAGGATTTCAGGAAGGCATGTCAAAGATAAAAGGAAAGCTACCCCCTTGCTCTTGTTTAATTTCCCTTCCAATTTCCTAAAAGGCCTGTTGCAGGACTGACTGTCACCAGAAAGATACAGGGCCCAATTTACAGCCATTGCACTGAACTGCAATAAGCAGCTGCACTCTATAATTTTCAAGTAACACCACATTTATGAAAACTGCAACAATCCCTTTTGCTGTGATTTGTAGACTCTGGTGCCAGAAGAACCAACCTCACTCTCATGTAACAGAGAGCAAGGAGTGAGTGAAAAAGAGGAAGAGAAGCAAACTAGCTGCTGCCTCAGCATGTATGTAGGTTGCAAAATAAATAAATAAATAAAACTCTAAAAAAGTGTTAATGAAATATCCGCTAAGAGTAGAAGGGAAGATTAGAGATGACAAGTTGGCCATAGGGCCTTCTTCAGGCTCTTCCAGACAGAACTGAGACAAGATGACAAATTGAGAAACTGAACTGTGTTGACATGGCCTCTATTTTCTTAAATTTCCTGCTCCTTTTAATTTATATTAATAAAAAAATTTGTAAAATTAAAATGATAAAAATCTTACTTAGGCCTGTAATACCATGCAGTTTTTCTAAGCATCCTGTACCAGAGATCTGGAACAAATACAAGTGCAGCTGAAATATCCAGAACAGACGATGTGTTATATTTACTGAGTAATCACCTCTGATTTTTTTCACCACAGATCTAATCTGAATGGAAAGAGTTCAGCATGAGTTGGATGACCCAGATCATCCTACAGTTTTTRGGGAGAGCAATGTTGCTATGACAAGATTGAACTAGAAAATATTGGGGCTAGGGTTTATTATCCTTTTTTTTTTCCAAAATACTATCAAAATCAGTAGAAAAACTTGCACCAGGTCTAATCTCATTTAAAAAAAAGCTAAATTCTGTCTGAATTGGGGACAAGCTTGCAGCATTTCGGAAACATTCATGAAGAAATCAGAGGTGCTTTTATAAATAGCTAGAACAGCAATCAAGAGTTTCCTCCCCTTTTACCTTCCCAGACTCAAGGCCACATTATCACCATTTAGCTCACTCTGCACTTCAGGCAACTTAAAAGCAATAAGCTGAAGTGTCTCCTTCTTCCCCCAGAAAAGTAGCTCCATAATTAAATAAATGATACCCCTGCCTTTAGCTTTGCTGTGTGGGAATTTCTTTCCCAATCTGACTTTTGGGAACTGGGAGTTTGTCTCTAAATTGCTCAGCCTAAGCAAAGGGAACATAAGAGATTTTTCAATTACATCATTTTATTTTTATCATCATCATTATTATTATTATTGTCATGATCTTTGGCGTTTTAATCATTACCTAACCCAGATGTATAGTGCTGCACAGCACGTAGTCTGCTTTCACATTTCAAAAGAGCCCAGCCACGCAGAGATTAGAGGTCCAACAAAGAGTTTATCGTAAGTACATCTAGTATTGTTTCTAATCACTGAACTGCACAAACACCGGTACAATAGAGCTGAAGGCTGGCAGGTTGTGGAGCTATTCCTCATGCAGGGAGCTCACTAATAAGGACGTTTCAGGCAAACGGCCTTTTATTAGCTTCAGTTATTTATTCAGTTGTATTGCTATTTCGATGCTCACTCCACTTTGCCCTTCTGAGACTGTAGCTGCAAATCTGATCCCCTCTGAGGACAGAGGGTTGGAAAGGCAATAAAATAGGTCTGTCTTCACCATACCAGAGCAAAGTGGAAAGTGAGGAAGACGAGACAGAACATGAGTTTCCATCTCCATAACCTCCTCTTCCCTCTGCTCTTCCCTCTTTCTTCCTCAGCAGAGGAATAGACTTCATTGCTCCTGCTGCAGTGCCCATGCATGATATCTCTGTGAGGGCCTTCTCACAGACCTGGACATCACTTTGGTGTCAGAAAGCACACTCAGCCATAGTGAGGCTGGCCTTTAAACACCAGGAACCCTCTGGGCTTGTGCAGGAACCTATGAGGTGCCAGCTGAGTTCCTGCCTTGAGTTTCAAGGTGTGTGAAGGCTCTGCTCACAGGCCATTCACTTCTACTTCTGGCCAGTTTCTGTTCAGTGAAGTCTAGAGAGATGGGAAATGTTTCTCTAAAGGTAGCCACTTATGTATGGTAAGCTGACCTAAGTACTCGGGAAGTCTAGGTGGATATCTTCTCTGTGCTAGGACACCAGGATGCTCAGAGACGCCAAGGGGTAGACCAACAAGAAGCCTGGGCAGCACAGCAATGGTGAGCAACTAGGCAGAGCAGGACAGTAGCTCCCTAGTTTCAGTCCTTTTCTTTCTTGACCAGCCAACGCATCTTCAGACTAACAGGTGGGACTTTTAATGAAAGAAGTTATGTAAGGACAGAAAGTTTGATTCATCAAGCCGCCACACTGGCAACACTTTTACAGAGCTTCTCCACCCAAAATCAAGAGGTTTAACCCGTAGAGATAATTGCATCTCTGGCAAGGGCAGTAGAGAACACTTAAAAAGGAAATCAAAGCAGAGAAAAAGGGAAAGCAACATCATTTTGGATAATTGGAGCAAAAAGGTAAGACATATCTCAGCGTCCCAGAGGAGACTGGCCAACACAATATGCATTCATTCTTATCTCAGAATCGTATTTATCGAAGTAAACTGAGCTTAAGTTAAAAGCAAGCACATAAATCTTCTCTCATTGTCATCTCACAACTCACAGCAGCTGCTAATTATATTATAGATCTTCCAGAAGAACGTATAGTAATTACCAGTTTCAGCGACATCATTAGACTTGCAAATACAGTTTTTGCTCTTTGCAAGTCTGTCAGAGGCAAAGTATTAGGGTCAGACCAAAAATGGGGAAAGACAGCATGGACTCAAGAAACCAAATGGGAATCCCTAACACTACTGGACCTACTCTGATTTGCACTGGTTGAACACAACACCTGCTAAGACGCACACAAATTTACTCTGTTTAACTCTTTCATTTTGTCTTGCTCATCCAAGCTAAAAGTTCCTTCAGGCTTTCCTGATGGACCAGCTCCCAGTGATTATCTGGATCTGAATTAGGCCCAAACTCAGTGTACTGGAATTAGTGACAGTTCTCTTTAGATCTTAAAATATTTCAGAAAGAAAAATTGATGTTATTGGCCTTAGACCAGGACTAAGTTCAAGGCCTCTAGTGTTCTAGGGGAATCCTTGATACTGCATCCATCTATGGATGAAGGGAAACATGTTTATCTTTGCCTTGTTTATTTTTACTTATAAAAAAGGAACAAAATGAAATTTAGTTGAGTAACCAGGGCGTGGTTATGCTAACCACTTTCTTCATAAACCACAGCTGAAGACAAACAGTGCTACCAGACATAAATCTTAAGTACTATTTTTATATGCAAACATAGATAGGAAGAACCATGTATATTACTAATTTGTTCTATTTATGCATTTCATATCAACTGAGCTCTGACTGGAATTCTTAAACCAACAGTAATTATATGGGCAAAAGACTAAAGCATTGCCATCCAGGGTAGAGTTTTTAAAAGCATTATGTGACTTAAAAGCTGAATTTCCAATTTGAAAGGTGATTTGGGCACTTCAATACTTCTATATCACTGGATGTCACCAAGGATCCTAAGTGACATAAGAAATTTTAAAATTTTCAACCTCTCATTAATAATAATATATTCTTCTCTTAAGTCCAAAATATTTTTTGTAGAAAATACAGAAGTACCAATATATATCTATTCAGAATTAAATCTTCTTCAACATTACAAACCCCAAAACAACCATTACTCAAATCTAGGTTTCTGCAAAAGGTTGGTAGGACTACATAATAGAGCAGACAAATGGTTAATTTTTCTTTTAGTCCAGTTTGGGCATTTTAGTACCATAACCTCCTCCCTGCTCAAGCACAGCCTATTCTGTGAAGCCACAGTAATGAGACACAATTATACATTTTTTGTTGAGAATTATAATTTGCAAAACATTTTGACATGTTTACTGGAAAGGTCCTATGTAAGTGCAAAGCCATATTATTAATGAGAATAAGCCATGCAGTCATTTAAACAAAGAAACCTTCATAGGGCTTTGCTGCTTCAGGATCTGTTCTTGCAAAGTGCTGAGTTCCTTCCATTCTCATTCTGAGTAAGAGTGGAAATAAGAATGGGACGGGCAAGGTGTAATGTATAATAATCTCACTGGGAAAAGTATCTAAAAAAGAGTTGTAAGATTAATACCCTATTTCCAGGCTTTTACACTACGCGGCAACCACTCAAATCTAACAGTAAACCAGGGGAAAGATTAAAGAGCCAAAGGCCACAAACCTGTTTAAACTAGTATAGTGGGTTCAAAGTTTCCTCTAAGATCTTGGGCTATACTCTCCAGATATCACAGAAGTACAAAACCTAGACAGTCCCACAGATAAGCTCCTATTTATTCTAGATGAACCAAAGAAATACAACAAATCACACCTTGGACCTTGTTCTTAGCCATAATTAATACCCGATTATTTTGGTTACTCACTGAAAAGCAGCTTCAGTATAGCCTTTCAGAAGTATTTAGGAGCAAAATGAGCTGCAGAAAAGAGCACCTGCTGGTACTGAGGAGAAGGAAGGTGGGAAAATACTTGTGCCCCCCAGTCAAAGTGAAAGTGCATCCAACTAGTTGATATTCCTGTTCTTGCTGAATACTTAGTGCAACTCCTGTTGACTCTGGAGTTGGCAGGAGGGAGTGCTGGCAAACAGGAGTGTCAGTGTGAAAGAAAACAGAGGGAACAAAGAAGTAATAATGCAGAGTCCTTGCTTACCTGTGCTTAGCATCTGCAAATCCTTGGTGGTTACACAATCTTGACATAGCACTGCTTTCAGTCCTGCTAACAGATGTGATCCAGATCCTTATGTTTAGAGGAAGATCCAACTTCTACCAATGGGAATGCCAACAGGAATCCTTCCTCTCTCTCCAGCTCCAGTCTAACAGGAATAAATATGGTCCATTTTGATGAAGGCGAACCATTTAACTGTTCTCTCTGAAATAAAGCACACAAAAACTGATTTTAGCATTGCAGAATTTAAGACACTGAGCTTAATACAGAGAAAACCATGAAATAACATAATCAGTATTTATTATGCTTCAGTAGCACACAATTACTTCAAATATGACTGCTCCTCCAAAATGCCAGGTATTGAGCATAGGCTAGGAGTCCATCCTTGCTCTAGACAGCATGAAGTCTAAAAGACAAGAAGGAGAACTAGCAGAAGAGGAGGCAGAAAGTACATTAAGTTAAACTCAGCACTTTTAAAAAATCAGTTTCATCCTCCAAAGGAAAAATATAGACCAGCTTTTTCCTTTTCTTAACGAACATAAAAAACTTTTTCTCAAGCTGCAAAGTATTTAGGAGCTATCTGATGTTCCTAGATTATTAATTGCTAAAGACCTCCTCTACACACTTCGCAAGATCTAGGCTATGACACCTTGTGTCAAATTATTTTTCTCTTGCCTGTAAGCTCTTTCCCTTACAGAAAACCACACTAACTTTGCTGAGAGTCAAGGAAACTCCAAAGCTTTCAATAAGGTTGAAATAGTCTCAGATCTGATGATTACTATCTGTCCTTTGTAGTGAGACTCACGGAACGTTTTTGACAGCTGACCAACAGTTGTCACAACTGGGCAGGCTCAAATTGTGAAAACTGTGCATTGAGCTTCAATACATTGACTGCAAGGTCATCAAGAAATCAGTTCAAAGCAGGAAACCCCATGGATTATAAAGACTCCATATAACTATAACAGATGCTTACAGTAAATTCCATTATAAGGAACCTCCACCAATAGCTAGAGCTGTGAACTCTTAAAAACAGGGGGTGTTGTCACTTGATGCTTGGGATCAAGGACATATCTTAAATCAATACAAGTGAACTAGCATGGAGAAAGTATGAGACATTGTCATTATTCCAGCCAGGTCTCAGTTCTTCTGCAGAAATTTAATCCCAAGTGAAGTTTTACACTGTTGAGTTCCACTGCACCATCCTGGAAGGGACAGTTGTTATCAAGAAAGAAGTTGGTACTTAATYCTATATTCTCCAAGGATTGTCACTGACCTGTCCTCGCCTGGTCTGGCTGAGCAAAGCAGGTAAACAGCCACTGCCTTTCCCTATGAGCGGCTCTTGCTGGTAGCTACTTCCAGTTCTGGAAAATAAATTGCAGACCATTATCAGCTCTTTTGGTAATTGCTGCAGGATGGCAACTGAGAGTGCAATAAATCACAACACCACTGTACTAAGGCCTAACCAGTCTAGCACACTGTTGCTCAAGACGGTTTATGAAGAAGTAGTACAGACTACAATGGCAGACAAAATATCCTATATATCGAGTAACTTACATGTGGGCTTCTCTGTAATTGTTCAAATTATTCACAATATGTTTTAAATTAATTAAAATCATATTAGCTATGATAGTAACATTCTGCTTTTTGACTCATCAGGAAGGCAATTCTCCAGCCTTTAAATATGTGAGCCTTGAACCACGTACAAGGCATTACATTTATTGTGGGAGAACCATATGTAACGATTGCGGGCTGAACTTTGGTGTCTTTTCATTGTTTGTATTCTGTCTATAAGGCAAAAGTCCAGTGACCAAAAGTATTGTATAGTTTCCAGTAAAGTTTTTCATGCCCAGACCAAAAGGAGTCACCTGGATCCAAGCAAAGTTCTCCAAAGTCCAATATAATACATGAATTTCAAATCTCAGATGATAAAAGAGAGAAGTTGAAAGAACAGGCACTTTCAAACAATCATAAGGTCATGTGAAAAGAAGTTTGAAGGGATTTCCCTTGGGATATTCCAAGAACATGTACAATCCTAGGCACTGCGCCAATAGGATTCAGGCATATCAGGGAGGTGCAAGATAGGGAGGAGTTAACAGTCTTGTTCAAAAAATATGCATTTCATGTTCAGCCAAGGAGCAACATTAATGATACTTGTGGACTTGCCAAGTGCCCGGAGAAAACTGTAAGGATGGAGTGGAGAGAAAGGAAATATATAAAACTGAAGAGGGAGAATTATCTGTAATAGAATTTTGTTTCCCTTTCCCTCTCCAGACCAGCTCAACAAAGCCAAGAGGTAATTCCACTCATTGCAGTATCTTCCATCTTGTTCAGATTTCATCCATGAATAAGCAACTGGATTTATACCAGACAACTGGAAACCTACCAAAAACACAACCCTATGACGTGCTAGCAAAGCTGAAATTAGATAAAACACTCATGAGAAAGATCCACAGATTTAGTGGATGTGATTTTCATAAATGTTGGTGTTCAGAAAGACCAGCTTTATAGAAAACATTTGCCCCTAACAGAGTCTCTGTTGAAATTAGTTTAAACTACCCCTGTATCAAATGCATCAATTTTTCCCTTTCTTGATGATGGCATTGTTATTATTTTCATCCAGTTCTTCAGGGCCTATATTAAACAGGTTAGGATTATTATAATCAAATTTTGACTGAAATACTATTAACGATCTGTCCTGGGAACATAAAGTATCATTTGTTGGGTTGATGGCATCTTTGTGATGGAAAGCATATTTTTTTAATTGGATTCTTGGAGAAAGTAGTGTAAAGTTTGTTCAGTGTATGTTTTAATCCGGACTGCCCCGTGTGCCTGTACATGGGCGCAGCGCCATGACGAGGCCACAGAGCAGGCACGCCGTACCCGTGCAGCGCGGCCCGCAGCAGGGAAAGCTCGAAATCGGTTCACTGCGCTGCAACCGGGSTCACAAGCCTGCAGCAGATGCTACCAAGACCAGCAGACAACTTGAGATAGAGGCCACAGCGTCACCRCTGCCAGGCACAACCCCGAGGGTCACCGACCGGCCGCGCCAGGCTGTTCCCTCCCTGCACGTCCGCCGGGAGCGTCTTGTCTGACCCTTGCACGGCAATGCAGCTCGGCCGCAGCAAAAAGCATTAGACACTTTCTTTGCTGCTRCTGTTCACTACTTTGTGCTTTGAAAACAAGTGGTACAAGCAGTAGCCTATGAGCAGCACTCTGTACAGTCAGGATTTGCTCTGGCATTGGAAATAACAGGCTCACATATTTAAAAGGTAGGGTGAAACACTATTACGCAGAGATCCCTATTTAATTGAGAGCTGACAGCTATTTACATCACCAAGGATTTAGCTGCACTGCTACTGCTCTTCTGACACGCCGTGTAGCTTTGAACATTGGAGACTTTACTTCCAAATCTTTTACACTTTGACAGCCTCCCTAATCATTCAGCAAATAAATTGTGGAAGTCCCTGAACGGCATTTTCAAAACTGACAGTTATACTGCTACCGTCTTTACAACAGCTACTCCAGGGTGACTATTACTTTTGGAGTTGTTGAGGTTTTTTGATTATTTAACAAAAAGTAGGCTGCTGTTAGTATTCCTAATGCAATAAGCTCTGCCTATTATACACAGAAAGTGAAAAACTGCTTATGTTATGGAACAGTCAGTAATGGTGGCTCCTACACTACTACATATCTATGTAAATGCAAGTTCTGCTAGTGAGACCAGGAGAATACAAATGCAGACTATTTGCTACCATTTTCATATTATTTTGGTGCTATCATACTGCTCAAATTAAATGAAGGGACTCTAGCTAAAGCAGATGCCCATGTCCAGTCTCAACTGMATTTATGGCATCAGAGAAAAAAAATGCAGAAATACACAATTCACAGAACTTCTCTTTCTACAAAACATTTTGCTGATTGCAATTACATCAATAAAAAGGAAGTTCTTATTTACCAGAGTGGATATTGGCARCAGAAATGCTAAAATAGCTTCACTAATTCCAACACAGTCAGATATTTCAGTTTGCCAAACACCTATATTGATTTCTAAGCGTGTTCCTCCAGCATTCCTCTCCCACAGTGACCATTCTCACCAGCAGCGCCACTGCCGAGAACCGACTTATGATGACAGCAGCTCAGCCACAAYCACTGCTGTCTTAAGGCATTTGGGCTGGGTCTGAGCTACAGAAGAGGCCGCGCTTCCTCAACCCACTCTGGCCAAGTCYTGAAAACCTCTTTGGATGGAGACTGCCAGTCTCTCCAGGTTATCTGCTCCAGCGCTGCGCTGCCCTCTGAAATGCAGCAGGCACCACCGGAGCAGCTAGGCAGTAAGCAGCACTAGCAGAACCAGACTTCTTAGAAATACTCCACACACATTTTCCTAGAACTGCAATCAACTAATAAAAGCGCTCTAATCTTYGAGCTGCATACGAGACACACTATTCCACTGACAGTGACTGAAGTATTTATCGCTTTACCACTTGTTTTCCTCACTGCAGAGAATCATTTTTCTGCCGTGTCACCTGCAGAATGGCAGGTGTTGTCAGGAGATCAAAGTCCAGGATCAGGGTATGTAATAAACATTAACCACTTCATCCCACTTCACTGGGCACTACTTTAATTTTGTTATTATTGAGCCTGATTATTAATTTACAACAGGCTATAAATTACAGAACAAGCAAACCTAGATCACCTCCTACAGGCAGAAGAGAGAGGAGCCTTTTTTCCTTCAGAGTAGCTTTGCAGTTCCTATACCACGGTATAGGAGCAGCGTCCAGCAGAGTGTTGAAGCTGTGCTGAACTGCAAAGACTTACGTTAGCATCTGAGCATCACAGGAGCAGATTATCTTCTAACAGCCTGAATTCTGGGCTTGAGATTAGGCTTCCCCATATAGGTGTCTGTCAGCCAGTATGATGTGGGAGCTTCGGGTAATGAAATAAATGGCAATCAGAAATGACCAAAGAAGTGTCTACCCCAACGTCTGCTCACTTTAAACCATCAGAAACAACCTTTCCACGTGAATCAAGATGGGGAGTTTTCTGTATTCCTTGGATGTTTTTCTGCAAAATGGGGTTCATGCAGACTACTGTAAAATACTGTGGTGAGAAGAACATATTATAAGCATAACGTATTCTTTTCCTGACATGATCTGAGCATTAAAGTCTGTTTGAAAGGTTGTGTTTCACAATCCAGTCTATGCGATGAGTGATAAGTTACACAGCCATAACAAACAGTAGCGATACATAAAACGTATTATATTCTGTACAGCCCTACTTGCATTGCAAAAAAGATCTCCATTTGGATTACAACAAGCTCTAAATTACAGAGTAAATAAGCCTTGGCTACATCTTGAGGCCGAGCAGGGAGGAAGGTATCCTTTGCCACTCCCGTAGAGGAATGCTCGTTATGTCCAACTGGACTGTCTTGGCGTCTTTGCGGCTTTACCACCCGAGGGCTGCCGTCAGACCACCTCGGCCTCCTCTCTGTGGTTTTCGCTGGGTGACTGTAGGCGGCTCCCTACTCAACACCAGGAGCTTTCAGCAGTGCTTAACTTTCCCAAAGCCGTTAGGCCTCAGGGGTTTATGCTGAATTTAGCCTACCTTTGTGTCTGCTTGCTGAGCAGCACTGAAACGAAACACTRTTGTGTGTTCTCATGAAGAAACAGGTCTATGCTCTCATTCCGGACTAGTGATGGGTAAGGACAATAGACTCATTTGCTGTAAGTTTTCTCCTCTCTCTTCTCCTTACGGAAAACTTCTAGTTGAATGACTCACAACACTGCAGTGGCTCAGCTCACCTTGACCTCTGTCCATCTGTGCACAGCACGGGCACAGTACAGGCTATGCTAACTGTGTTGGCTGATGATCTCTTCTTAAAGTGGTATTAAGAAAAGACAGATGCTCACTCAYACACTCAAACATAAGTAGGTTACTTGTATACATCTGATGATGTTTTAGACTCTTCTGCACTCTAAGAGCAGCTTTTACAAAGTTCCAGCTTTATGCCTCCTTCCACTAAATGCATATGTAAGGCTCTTAGGAGTGAGATCGCATCAGTTCTGATGATGTCAGGATGACAACACTGTCTTTTCTGACCTGGTAGAGTAAGATCAAGTCTGGAAGTGGCATAGATTGTGAACAGCAACCAGAGAGGGTTAGCATTAATATCTGCTCCAGATAGTAGAGKCTGGTTGCCACCTAGTTTCACAACTTACAGATTCTGACAAGATCCCCTGTTTCTTTTGGACAACAAAACTCCCATAGCTTTTATTCACTTGTCTTCAAAACAGTGACAGAAAATATTCTTCTTCCCTGCAGGCCATCATGACCCATGCCTCATGCAGTCATCTTTCGGGAGTCCTATCCTAAAGTCATCCAGAAACTGAAGGTGGTACAGAAGGCATCAATTTATTAGTCACAGATACTCTGTCAAACTAGATCATACCAGACCACAATTCATCATCTACAGTGTGCAGTGGAGGAAAGTTTTGCCTTTGTGTAAATTCTTTCAGCACAGCAGAAAGCCACAGTGCATATTACCCAAARCATACAAGCTCCACTCCACATCATATGGACTAGGAACTTCAGAGTCAATACTTGACATTGGGATTGAGTCTTCACTCTTGGTCCAAAATAGCTCAGATTAGTTATCCCAGATATGCTGCAACTTTCCTCTCTGGAAGAAAGAAAAAGAGGCAGGAGTGTCTTCCAGAAAGAGARAGTTATTAGGTAGCACAGAACAATCTTCTTCATTTTACTTTGGTGTACACCATTGATATGACCACTAGGTTTTGTGCTTAACCTTTTACTATGTGCGATGCTGGGCTTTTAGTAATTGTTATAAACTAGCACATATAATCTAGATTTAGGAGCCTTACATCCARTACTCATTTTTGCCAGAAATAATCTCTATAAAAATGGGAGCTAGGASAAAAGCTTGATTGACAAGATATGATTCCTGTTCTTTGGCATGAAGGAGAACACTCCACCTCCCACCTGTGCACTCATGTTGGCTGTCTTCTGCATCCTCCCATTTACCGTTTGGATTGGGATCTGAAGCGCAGAAGAGGTCCAAGAACATAAATGCAACAAGTTTAAAAAAAAAACAACAAAACAGGCTTGGTGCATAAACTGAGGTGTGTCTGTGCAATAAGCAAGCATGAGAATCTTCTAGTTCAGGCGACAACTGAAAAAAAGGAAAACAACTTGTTAAAACATTACCTGAAGCAGAAGTTTCTAACTCCGCACCAGGTGTGGTACATGCTTGAGCAACTCCTTTCAATTAAGTTATCATCCTGGAGATCCCTTGTGGGTGGTATGGCTCCGTACTGTCCCCAGTGTGGGCTAGATCCTCTACCACATGGTTTTGCACTAATTATATTATCTTTGCTGTCAAATGTGTTCATCACGCAGCCATGCTTTCATCAGCACCCACTCCTGCGAGGCAGGGACCGCAGACTGTGGAACTGGGCGCCTCCGTGACAGGGAGCAGCCAAAGCAGGTGAATACGCCGGTCACAGCCCAGGCTACCCTAAATTCCCAAACTTTCTTTTCAGATCTCCTCATGAAACAGGCGCATGTCACCAATGATTGTATAAACCAGCAGTTCCCAAGTAAAAGGTGGATTTTCTATGCATTAGAGACATCTAAAGTCAAGGACAGATTTTCCTAATAACTGCAGCTACTAATTCCACAGCTACTGAAGGCAATGGCTAAATATTAGACAGATTTGACTTAGAAAACAGGAAGCTTTTCTGCCTGAATTAGCTTTTCTCTCCTGTTTCTAGCAATAAGTCTCCCTAAAATATCAGCAATGAATCAATTTTACCTCTCTTCAGCAGAGAGCAAGGAAATCACCTTTTCTGATTTTGACCTTCTTCCAGTGTCACAAGCCCATCATACTAGCTGATCTCATAAGAATTTACCATGTATCCAAATTGGAATCTGAAAATGGGCTTATTTTCTGTTAAGTCTTGAGTCCAAAGCCGCAGAATGAAGTTTATGCTCAAGGTGCCTGAATCTGGAATGTCTCAAAATGTGAAGGGTTTAGGCCCGTACTTACGGCTTTGTTTTCTGTTCCATTTCTAACATAAAATAACTTTAAAAGTAAGGATTAATGATTTATGGGGTAGTAATCTATAAAAAGCTCTGCATCCATGGTATTAGAAAGCAATATAAATTCTTTTGTGCAAATGTAAACGGCATTTAAATATAAGTAGGTATTATACCCRGTTGGTTAGATGGGGACAGTGAAAAGTCTCTGACTGGCTTTTCTGGGAATCAGATAGGTCCCTAAAACATTAACTTAGTATTAAATCATCTTCAGGTATAAACAAATTGAGGGACTTATTCAAGGATGTCTTGCAGAACATAAGTAGTTTCTAGGTGAATGACTCACAAGATCAAAGTCAAGGAAGACACCCATTTAATTAGGGAGGAAAATCTTGAGCAAATCTGTAATAACATCTTCGCTAGGAACAAAACCTTACTTGTGTAAGGTACAGATTCATCTAGTTGTGCTGGAATACAATTGTCCCAAAGTGTCCTACAAAAATAGCAATGAAGCAAAGAGCAGCTGATCTAGGAATTCTCCTGCTAATTCCAGAACATGGCTACTTCCAATAAAYATTCAGAAGGTTTTTCTACAGCGCAAATCATCCAACAAAAGAGATTTGCAACTGTAGTCTTCTGCAATTCAGCCTTTAAATTCCATGACAACTTTACCAGCTCTCCCCTTTAGCTGGCAAAGTGGCCCATGCTCACAGCACAGTTCAGTTCAGTAATTGCACGGYTGCTTTGTATCACAGATGATCTGTGTCTGGCATAGTATATTTTCTCATGACACAATCAATCATGCTATTACAGAAAATCTCATCCATGATGGCTTATTCAGAGCTAACCAGAAACCACAAAATTCTTTTGCCGTTCAAAAATATGTATCTCTTCCTTTCCTCTCCAGACAGCCAATGTATTTAGTTGATACCTGAGGAAGGGCAGTCAGAATCATGTTTAAGTGGATTTTCAGACATTAAAAAAATGAATATATTCTTTAAGTCAATAACAAAAACAAACATTTGTATTTCTATATTTTGTGTGAACTAGGAAGTCAGGGATGTCTGCAGGGAGAAAATATTATTCATCCTGTGAACTAACAACAAGCATTCTTGTAGCAATGAATTTGGGAGGTTCATCTCTGTTATGGAGTGGAAAAAATCATAGTCCCATACACTTTTAGTGTGCTTTATTTTTGCACCAACTGATCTTATTTCAGTTATTTATAACTGCCTTTCAAACATATTGTTGCTGTCATTTTTAGTATTGTGGCAATTCAAAAGTGACTCTCAACATTGCTGAATTCATTAGTTGTATCTACACCGCCCATTTCGTTTACCTCCTATTGCAATCCAAGATTGCAATCCTCGTTTTCCCTATCAGCCACCCCGCATCCCGGCTGCACTGTCTCCACACCTCTTCTGGAGCAGAATTGCCAGATTGTGCCTAGATCTCCGGAGTGGTTTGGTGCTTCAATCTCTCCAGAAGACAGAAGAGACAAGAACACCGTCACTACAATAAGCTGCTTATAATTTTCATTGGATATAAAAAAAAATCATCTAAGAAGCTGTTGCAAAAGCCTAAGTTCAACAGTTACCTGCAGTCTGACAAATCTAGTGTATGCCTGCTTATAATGTGACTGTCTTCTTTGAGCTTGGCTGCTAGTAATAATTTGAAATTTGCCATTGTTCCGATGCGAAGAAGACATTAACATAAACTCAAGCGTTACTTTCCTACAATCCAATTAATTTTGTCACACAAAACTTTTGTTTCCCTGAAGCAGCAGAAATCAAATAAGGGAAGACAATCTCTACAGTCAAACTTTCAAGTCCTTCTCCAGGAAGCACTTACCCTCAAAACTCTCTGCCAGAAATAAAGGATAGGTAGGACAAACAAGAGACTGGCACTGAGAAACACTCTGCGCCATACATGGTCCAGCTGAAGAGGACAGGTGTTTCTCTGCTCTCTCTTATTCTGTTCCMATCCGCTTGAACCCCTGTTTTCTTTCATTCAGGAGATGCCCAAGTTGCCCTCATCTAAAAACTGACAAACATGGAAATCCGTTACACTGGCTTTTCCTTTAAAAATCTGTTTCCCACAGTTCCCCCGCATCCTTCWCCAGAAGAGCTGACCTTGGTTTTTCTAGACAAGCTGTAGTCTGAATGAGGGCTCATTCGACAAAACTACGGTCTGACCGGAGCACATTTCACTTAGCAGCCACTGTCAGCAACGCCAGCAAGCAAAGAGGAGACTCTCAGCAGCGTACAAGAGAGCAGGATGAGGACAACTGAAATAGGACTAGAATACAACCCGTGCCAAGCTTGGACATGGATTACTGTGATCCTTTCCAACCACTTTTTCAGACTTTCTCTCTCCTCACTGTAAAATAAGGAGGAATAAAGATGAATAAAAGCAAGAGAACAAAGAAAGGTGTATCAGAGAATGTAAGGAGAGACAAGAGAGTGCAAAGAGAACGGTATCTATGGGAAAAAAAAAGACATGTAACTTTAATGAAAGTAATTCATATCTTTACCTTACTACACTTATCTGGTAGGATCCTCTCAGGCAGCTTTTTTTACACTTTGTTCAAAATAGAGGTATGACTATTCTGACCATTTTCCTTTCTATCACCGCTTCCTCTCAATTTTATAGTTAAAAATCAAGAAATTTCATATAACATATCTAAACTCATAGGCTTGCCATTTACCATGTTGTACATGAAAGTCTAGCATTCCACAACTATAAAAAAGAAAAGAAAAAATAGTTATCTGTTACCTTAATTTAAGGTGTGTAATTAGCAAAGCTAATATGCAAACACTTTCTCTGTTCAAGTCACTGTGGTGTATGGATGTATGACATCTCTAATAAGAAGCTGAGCATCCAGCCACTAAGATGCTCCTATAAGCTGTACCACAATCCTCTTAAGGATTTAGGGAAATCTGAGGCTCAGCTTTGCCATCTGTGGCTTAATAAATATTTTCTTCAGAGACTTTGTGACTTGTTTTAGCAACCAAGAAAACAGTTGTACAGAAATTTCTGAGATCCTTTTTCTCCTTCCTTTTCTTCCCAGTCCCCAGGCAACGACACATTTCAGAAGCAGCCAACCTGTGGCAGCTGGGCTTTATGAAGCAGTTGAAATGCAACTCCCAGGCTTCATCGTGTGACCCAGCAAGGCTGTGTTAGGTGAAGGGCTTCTGTGCAATCTGAATCTCTATCTCTGGGAGAAAACTGTCAGAAGATGCTCATGAAAGTAATATTGCCAGGCCCCTCTGAGACTCAGATGGAATTACAACGTGGTGTTATCCCACAGCCGAGCAGAGGGACCTCTGAGGAGCGATTACCATCCCTGACCCAGGCCTCTCACATCTCAGCTCTGAGAAATGTGATATATGTTTTGTGACCATGCAGAAATTTTCTTATATGACTCAAAGGATCATTTGCCATTTTTGGTCAGCAGCAATAGAAACACTAATTTWAACAGTAATTTTTAAGCAGCCCCAGGAGACAAAAGGCATTTTTACACCTTTGTAGTTTCATTACATTTGGTGGTGGGGTCTTATCCAATATTTCTGCCACTAAGGAATTCAAATTTCTCTTGCTGTAACTGTGCTACTGATATTCCCAAGCTCTGAAGCTTCAGAACTATCCAAGTCTGGCTTAGGATAAAGGAAATTAGAAGAAGTTGGTCTGCTTCTGAATTCATCAAGTACAAATTAAGGAAATAAAGATGAATAGCTTTACCCTCTGGAGCTTTAGATGAAGATAAAGAGGGCTTGCATAGGCCAAAGGATGTTAGCATAAAAGGTGCTTGTATTTAAGTAGATGTAAGGCAGCCTCCTAGGAATTTTAGAAAAAGTCAATGATTTCCAATACTTTCAAAAGAACCTAGAGAAAGAGAGAGAGGAGAATAGAAATCAATATATAATAACACACGGAAAMAAAATGTTGCTGCGTTGGTCTAAGTGGTAAGGGCAGCAGAGAGCCAGAGTACTTCACTTCTACTTTCAACTTTGCCACTGACAGGGTAGATGATGTTAAAGACGTATCTGTCTCCTTCTGAGCCACAGATTCCCTTCACAGACTACGCTGCTGATGTAAGTGAGCTAAAAACTCTCTCTTATGCTTCATACTTTGAGGGGTTTCAATTCCTGCTGCAGCAGTTAAGTTATAATATAAAAATAAATGCAAAACTGAATGGAAACTATAAAGTGTTGTTGGCAGGTTTGCTCTGATTCTTTAACTGCCTCAAAAGTGCTAGTAGTTATACAACGGCTCAGTTTTCACAGCTGGATCCTGGGCTTGTGCACGCATAGTTTTTGCATGTATTTTCATGACAACAGCACTATACGTGAAGCGGCTATATTTTAACTTGAAAACACATTGCAGTCAGATTTTCCAGGTACTGTACTTGGCACATGCATATCCAAACAAGCACATCTGCAGCTGCTCCAAGGAAGTGTTTTGCGAGTGCAACTACGCATGGATGAAAGCTGCCCATAAGAACTTTCAGAAGTCTTCCTTCCCTAGGGAGCCACRTCCTAGACTCCTCTCTGTTACCATACAGCAAAGGGAAGAAAACAAATGAAGTTCCKTTGAATAACTTGTTCTGGGAGCAGATCCGTCCTTGTCAAACTAATGCACCTCAGTCTATAATAGTCAATTTTAAGGAATGCTTCAGAAAAACCATTTGTTTAATTTGAAACAAACATCTTGCTGTTAAAAGCAGGCCTCAAGTAGGGGCAGACTTCCCTATCAGCTGGCCAAACCAATGCATGCAAACAACAGCATTTCTAATTCACATATCCAAACAGATAATTCTGACAGCTTCTATGTGTAGTTATGTGAACTGCACATGCAACCATGGTAATTGCATGCATGAACTGGATGCAAACTGCACAGCTAACTTTTCTTTTACAAGGGAGTAATCTTGCAACACTGTATACAGAGTACTCAAACAATAATTAAAATGTGCTTTTCAAACCCCTTAGAACAAATTCAGTATTTCCATGCAGTTCTGCTAAAATATTTTCCAGCTGTCAGTGTGCCTGCACACTGATATGAAGAAATGTTCTTTAAGAAATCACCAGGAGAGATAGATAAATTTCATTTGTTTGACAGAATACTTGTACAGTATTTCTAAATGAAGAGTATCATCAGCTACAGCAGCTTGCACTGCTGGTGTAAGGAGCATAGATCTCTCACAGAGCTCTTATCAGATCCATAAATGCATTAGAGAACGTGGTAAGAAGTCAATGGAACTGGAGCAGTTTGCTACGAAGGCCCCAACTGAGACTGGGCATTTTGCCTGGGATGGCAAACTGAGGATTAAGGGCTTTACGGGACATGTGAACTCCACTCAAATGCAAACATTATCATGATTAAAATTTAGCAAACTATGATGTACAACCCCTTGGGCAAAATCCAGTAGACACAGCTGTATTTATAGGCTGATACAAAGAAGATCTGTTAGAGCTAACGGCAATTCAGTAATACAGAGGACAGAAAGAACTTTGAGATCTCTTATAGGAACTCGCTGCTAAGAATCTTGACCTAATCTTAGCATATCTTTCCTTTAACTACTCCCTTTGGCAGCTTTGACCATACAGTTACTATGCTGGACCATYTTTCCTACAGATCAATGCATCAGCAACTATAATTACACTCACAGGAGAAAACAGCATCATTCTTTCAAAGACCACGTATCTACACAGCTATTTAGATCACTCTAAGATCCTGGCTGAGGGCTGYGTTTCATTGGTCTTTGCTGACAACGAGAACAAAAGGAATTTGGAAACAATGAGAAAGATTAATGAATATGAAGTTACTACAGCCTAGAATGGCTGCAGAGAATCACATTCAATGAAATGCTTCACCAATATTGAAGGCACTGAAAGAAGTGCAAATGAGGCTTTAGTATCACCCAGGAAAATCAGAACTTCTGCAACCAGTTTTCTGCASCACGAAGAAATCTGTAACTTTGGTCACTGGGAACAAAGAAAAGCAATTGAGATACACTAGTTATGAAACGTTCCTTCCCCCTGTTTTCTCCAAATAAATCAATTGCATTGCATCGCTTACGGTCTAGGCAAAGGCAGGAAGYGCACTTGGGGATAATGATGGACAGTAGCTTTATGACAACAAATTATGAGCTACCTCTACCCTAAAAAAATCATTTGTAGGATAGACACCTTGTTCTGAATCAATGGCGGGAAGAGAGAACCCGTTGCTCATCCAGAGAAGCAAAGGTTTCTTTGAATCATGCTTTAGACACAGTCGTATGTCTCCTTGCTGCTACAGCCTTGTAGAGCTAAGTTGTTTTAAGCAAGAGCACCCATGATGACTTCWTATCTAAATTAGGAACAAGCTTTTGGATTGGCCAAAAAGGCTAATGAGCTGGAACACTTCGAAATCCTTTTGGGTAGCATCAGCTGGATGGGAGTGCRTTTGATCTCTGCTTCATCGCTCCACAGCACCCTTTGATAAATCCGACACTTAAAATCTTCATCTGCACTGTGAGCCCAACTCACAAAAGCTTTTTTAGGAAGAAATACATGAAGCAATAATTCACACATCTCAAATATGCTAGAAAGCCACTGCATTAAAAACTGACCCACTGTCATGAGTCTCTTCTTGGATCTGAGCTTTTCATGACTGAGAATGCTGGGTGATAGGTGGGCCTGTGGTCTGCCCGGAGTGTAAACGACCACAWGAAAACGAGGAGAAACCAGGTTCCCACTAGTCTAAATAGCAACCTATCACATCTGTTTCTCTTGTGCTCCCCAGAAAGTAACCTTGGGGTTACCTTCCTCCTTTGACTGGAGGAACATTACGAAGAAAAGGGCTGACATTCTGGTTTGGGTATTAACAGCCTTCTGCATCTGTGTTCTGCAGGGTCTGACTGTGCTGCAGGTAGAGAGGAGAGTGAAAGTGCTGTCCTGGAAGTATCTGCCTCCTGCTGAGTCTCAGAGAGGGAGGGACAGTCACCTGTGCTGGACTGGCAYTAGGATACAGCTTTCTCCTTGAGATAGAGGGCTCCAAAACACTGGATTATATGGTTTCCACCACTGTTTATTGGCTTTTGCTATTTTCACATAGCAAGGCAGCAGAGAGAGGGGTGCTTCGATGTCCAAGTTCACTGTTCATTTAGTGTAAAATGGCATTAACAGCAGCAAGAAAAAAAGGTGGAGCAGCTTTCCTCCCGGAGAACCAGGAGCCAGGTACACTGCTGCTGACAGTGATGACAAACAAGTGCTGGAAATATGTTGCACTTCAACTAGTAAGAGTATTTAGGAATAGGCTCAAATGGCCTTACTCATACCAAGCCGCATGCTACTCTTGGAGCCAGGGGTGTGCTTGTGGAGTAGGACACGATTCTACGTCAGTAAGAATATGAGAAAGTAYTGGTAGTATTCAAAGGTCAGATTCTGGCATTTCTATTTATATAGGTTAGCACACATGCCAGTAGAAGCTTAATTTGTTTTAACAGGGTTTCTCAAATAATAGGGAAGACCCAAAGATAAATGAGCAGCATAATCTAGCTTCCATATGCTATAGAAGAAATAGATGACATTTGCTTGTGTGTTATAACATGGTTATAACTTAACCCGGTCTTGTTCTGCCATAGTTTAACTTTGTGTGGTTCTCCCCTTTTGGCAGGTGATAATCCCAGGCTAACGACTTCACTGTAAAACAGAATGATGCATAATTGTACTAGAATGTACAGTGTCCCATATATTGTAAATATTCTGTATGGGCTGAAGCAGAGTACTGTGCATTCTGGTAAAATTATATACTCAAAGGCAGCAGCAATAATCACAAAACTGTACCAAGCAATACAAAATATACTAAACAGTTAAAAAAACCCCACACAACTAGAGAGAGAGATTGCCAAGATGAAGGTAAGGTTCATACATATATACCTATATTTGTATGTATCTGCATGCATATGCAAACATGAGGTCCACTTGCCACCCCGTTGCTCTTTTACCAACTTTACAGCAATTCTTAAAACAGCAGTAAATTGAGAGTCTTTCTGAAAGGAAAAGTTCACACGTGTTTCAGACTAGAGCGATGGCAGCTCGCTAATCAGTTTGACAGAGGATCTCTGAAAGTCATTTTCTCCCCGAACTGGAGAAGCCACTGGTGTTTCGCTGGTCTAGAGGGCCGGGGGGGTCCTGCTGCGCGAACCCATAGATACAGACGTGGGCAGGGGCCAGGCAGCTTCCCAAGGCCCCAAAGAGCTGCTCTATCGGGTGGGAGCAAAGCCTCAAGCCTCTGCTGGCAGTGCTAGCAAAGCCTGCAGGATATTTCTAAATGCTTTCCCTGTCCAATTTTTTTCCCCCTCCCTGCAACCATGAAAATGYGTGTGAAGAAGCAACAATCTCACTGCATCTGATGCAAGATCTGCGTAGTCAGTGCCCTATCTCTGACCAGATGCTGCCAAAAAAGCAGACAAATGCCCTGGGAAGCTGACACGGGAGAACGAGCCCGGCCGCCCCACAGAAACATCTCCTTCTGCTCTCCGATAGCTAGAGATTTTGTTCAAAGTAGCCCAAACTCCCTTACTAAACATAGTGACTGTGGCAACCCACATCGCTTCCAGCTGAATCTCGGTACAAAAAACTTCTYGTGTCAGTACATTTCACTGCTTAGGTGATGTCCGGGGCTTCTTGTGTGCCAGGAAAGCAGCCACGGGCGCTGAGAGCTAACCTATGAAGAGAAGCGGTCTGCGGCGCACTCACTGGGAGCCTGTGCTTGTGTTTCAGAGAGGAAGCTCCCGTCATTCTGGGGCTGCACATGTTCCACAAAGCAGCAGTGCAAAAACATAAAAAAGTCTGGGACAGTTACAGGAGGCTACAACAGTATCAAACTTTGAACATACAACAGTGAATCGGAGGAATCTCTTTGCTTGGTAGCCACGTTTCCCCATTCTGCTTCCAACCAAAAATACACCTTCTCCAGTGCCCCGAGCTCCCAGACCAGGAGCTCAGTCCTCACAGCTTCTGACATGCATGTCCTCAACCCCCCGAAGGGTTCGGCACGGAGAGTCAGCGAGGCTCAGCCTTCTTTCCGAAAGCAGATATATGCTGCTCTAATATACAAAATTATAACTGTATCTTACGTACAAGCACTTAATCACACAGCACTTGCAGGGTCTCGTTCTGCATTTTTTATTTCATTCTATTCATTTGAGTGTTGTTATTTAAATATTTTGAATAAGCTTCAGAGGCTGACTTATTTGTAAGGAGAACAGAGCCAAAGAGACTCTCCCCCTCCAGTTGCAGTGAGAGCCAGATGGCCACACTTTAACCATTTCTCTTAAATCAAAAAAACAATTGCAAGTCTATATATACGGGGGCAGACATGTCAGCTGGTGCAAAGAGCCCTAGCTCTACTGACTCTGGGGAGGCAGGCAAATTTATAATGGGTGGGCCATTCCCCCACTCTATGTTGCAACCTCTAGTGATTTTATTGAGTCTTGCAACAGCTAATGTGTTTTTAAGTGTTGCTTAAATCAAAGGACTGCATGAGAACCTAGGCTTGGGGGGATTTTGTCGTTTTGGGGTTTTTTATGTTTGAATTTCTAGCCCACATGGCTGCAGAAAAATACAGAAAATGTTAAGTGAACACTACTATATAAAAAGAGCCATCAGTTTTCAACAAATCTCAAAATCCTTATTCTTTTTAATCCTGACTTATGTTTTTCATTTGTGAGAGGTAAGCAAACATTAGCAGTTGAGTAATACCATAAATGCAAATGGAACAAATAATAAAGAAATCTTTAAAAACATGTTCCTAATTGTCTCTGAAACTTTAACAAAACACAAAGAAAGGATGTTATAGCTAGCAAAGTGCTGCCTCAAGTGAAATTCAGAGGCAACTTCACTATTATTAGCAGGCTGAAATGGTGGTAAGGATGTAGCAATAAGACCTATCTTCCTTTTAGAAAAAAAAGGAGATTTTTTTCTCCCACAGTTCACAGAAGACCCATTCCCCTCTTGCCTGGTTATTTGCGCTGTACAGATGGGATATGGGTAGGCAGGTGTTCTGCTTAATCTTTGCAGCTTCTTAAATACAAGCAATACTTAAATACAGGCGATTTAAGAATAGGAAGGGCAGMATTTGAAAACTGATCAGTTGAAATGCATAGGAGCAACCTGAAAACATGTTTGGATTGCTCTGCCTATGAGCTCAGTTGCAAAGACCATGCTTACGAGGAGATCTGAAGTTCCCCAGGCAAGGATCACTTTTTATTTCCTTTTTTTCCTTGTTTTGTTTTTACCTCTCCCTGCACCGCCTGTGCAGCAACTTAGGCAATGGAGTCCTCCTCCAGGATAGGGGCTTCAAAGTACTATCATAATTCAGACAACATTCATCAAATAGGATGCAATTCACTACGACACAGACACTAGAAGCACACCCCCAAAACACATCAGACTAGCACACAACAGGCTGAAAGGCAAACTTGTTCCTTCCTCAGTCTGACTCCTTTTTCTCTCTGAAAACTAAATTGAAATGGTAGAAAACAAYGCTCCTTTCTCCCCTAAAAAAACACAGAGCATAATAAAAGAGTAACGTGCCGTCAATCTCCTGATGTTTCTGAGGTARTAGCAGGAACTGATACTGCCCAGAGCAGCAATGAGGTTTTGAGTCCCATACACACTAAGAGAAACTGAAACAAGGGATATATGGAAAATCCATTAGCAGAAACCTACATGAAGACAAAAAAACATTTTGGTTTTCAGGATGTCTCAAGAGGTCCAGCACAGCATGTTAATGTTTGTGATGGAAGTCAGTCAGTGTCCAAGCTTATGTAATTTTCTTTTGGTAAAAGAATACAAAATGTTAGAATAACCACTTGTATTTTTACTGACTAACTCTCCTTAGCAGCTTCTTTCAAAAGTAGCTGGTTTTAATTTGTGGAACAAGGGTGGGTATGGCTTAGCATTTATACAGCTCTAATTGAGCGCATCCCCCTTGCAGAGAACAGTAACTTGGCGTTTATTTCTTAGAAGTTATTAAATGAGATGTTTTGATTTTAGTTGGTAAATTTATGTAGAGTTTTTTTCCCCAAGTCTTTTGCTTTTCCCGTATGACTAAACCCAAAATGTTTGTACCATTAAGATGTAAGATGGCATAGCCCAAAGGCAAACACACAGGATCATCTATCAGGTGCTTGGCTCTGCCACTGGTTTTTACTGCGGGCTCTGCCAGCAAGTCTTAGCACCTTTCCGTGCTTCTCTCTCCTTGCCTGTAAAATTGATATAATGAAACTCACCATCTTTGTTAAAAGCTTTCGCATCTTTTTGATATAAAAATGCTATGCAGGACTTAATTGAATACAAATGTAAACGCTTAGCTACCCCYATCTCGTTAGAAATAAAGAAGAATTCATAGTGGGAGAAATAATGTCCTTTGTCTCAAGGGATTGGGGCTGCTCTTTGGTTTCAAGTCTCTGTTTGTTTCTCTTTACCTTCCAGAATTGTCTGAAACATCTGCTGAACTGGCACAATTTGAATGGAGAGATTCCATCTCATCGCAATTTTGACCTGATGCAAAACTGTCAGTGTCTGGTGTTTTCAAAGGAAACAATTTTTTCTGAGTGCACTGCCAGGAATAATCTCCTGCTCTTTGWCTCAATCTGTAAGCCCACAGGGTTATGTATTTATTTACTTATTTATTTTGATGTCTCTGAAATAGCAACGTGTGTTGCCTCTACGAGACTGCATGCTGCAAACCAGTGGAAGCAGAAAAACCGCAATTGTTAATGTTAATTGGTCTAACTTTACCGTGTCATTTTCCATTTTTTACAAAATGGAAATTAAACAGGGTTGGAGAAAAAGCTGTGATTTTGTCATAAGCAATCCAGTTAGTGAACTGAAGGGTTTTGATTGTTCAGAGCTGCACAAAACCAATGAACCACACAAACTCCCGCCCGTCTGTCTGTCCACGCTCCCTCAGACTTGCCTGTACAGACCCGTGTTTGCACACGCAGCAATCGCGTGGACCTCGAGGTGTGTATATGCCTGTACAGAAGGGCCACRCTCTCGCGCTTATCTTGTACCACGCGTGCATGGCACAGACCTTTGAAAACACACGGGCTGGAATTCCAGGGAGCCCGCACGCTCGGCAGGATCTCAGACTCAAATAACGAAGAGAATTTTGCATTTCATTTCCAAGGGGTATGGGGGCTGCTCTGTGGAAAGCGTATGTAGTGAAAATCCAATAAGCACAGTATCTTGCACACCTGAGAAGTTCATACTATATAAAAACCAGCTCAACTCACCCACCCTCCAGTAAGGCAGAATTACACCCCCTCAGCACTGTGCCGAGTGTGTTCCCCAAACTGATTTTGAAAGACTCAGGRGAGAACGTTCCAGCCTAAGTGATCTCATTCAATCAGGAAGTTTTCATTAATATCCTGCTTCAATTTTCCAGTTGATAGTTTCAGTTGTATTATTCTTAGCAATCCCTTAATAAAGCTCTGTGTCTTTTTTCTAATGCAATGATGTTTATGCCTTTTACATTCTCACACGCAGTCCCTAATCATTCCCACCCTTGCCTCAGCCTCCGCAGCTCTCAGAGAGACCAAGCTGCTGTCACCGGGATGCATGTAAACCCATCCACACGCGTACACAGAAACCTGCTGGTCTTCTCTGAACGTCCGCTCCGCCTAGTCGGAGGTGCCCACAACGGAATACCTGCTCTGTCCATAGGCCCATCCTCTACAGGTCTATTTAGCTTCACTGGCCACTCAACCTCCCAAGTTACTGCCATCTAAAAATCTTGTCAGTACAATCCTCTTTCAAGTAATTACCAGTAGAAATTCGTAGTAGTAGCAAAGAATACGCATAAATCCCATCCTGGTGCAGACCTCTGCTGGATATCTCCCCCAGACACGATCTGTTGCTGCAAATAATCATCCTTCGCCACTTTGCAATCCTTGTGACACAGTGTTTATAAACAAACCAATGCGTAAACTTCTTTCGCAAGCGAGAATGGCATGAGAAACCACATCAAATGCAAATCCAAATCATTAGTAGATCCAGCAAATGGCCTTTTATCCATTGATTTTGTAATTCTGTTTTCTAAAAGAAGTTTGCAGAATCTATTTTCTCTTCTTTCTTTTCAGCTAAGCTTCATTTTTTCCATAGTGGTTCCCTTTTTCTATTCCTGCACTCTCCTTTTCTCAAGCTGAGATACTCCTAGGACCTTTCATTAATTAGTCAGGAAGACAAGCCTTGTCCTAGTTTACCCTGCATCACAAAAGCCAATGATAAATTCACTGTTTGTTGCAGCTGCAGAGCAGATGTGGCCCTGAACACTGAGATTTTTGTTCCTGCCACATAATGTGAGTCAGAATTTTTAGGTAAATATATATGCCAACAGTTAACAGAGTGTGATACCTGAAATATTCCAGTATTTCTACTTTGAKAACAAGATTTAACTACAGTAACCTCAATATGGGATGTGACAAAGGGTGAGACTTCTAGTATGTGTTCTTGCTGAGGGCTGAGAGTCATGCAAAAGAGCACTTTCAGCCTTGTATGCTGACCTTGGAGCTCACAATTAGACACCAGTTTCCCTGGAATCACATAAGGCTTCTGGCACAGATGGGATCAAACTGGAATCAGACACCACAAAGATATTCTGCTTACTCCCTCCAAGTTTACTAGGCAGCAGGCACCTGAGCCCTACTGGAAGCAGACTGGGTTACCGACAGCTTGAAGTCTTCTGGCTCCRTATACAGAGCAGGAGACTACCTAACCCCCAGTAACAGCGTGCTTGAGGAAGCAGAATGACCAGACATTGCCACTGAGATCATTCAAGGCTACACGTTTTGCCCTTTTTGATGGAAAAAGAAAACTTGTGATTACAGAAGAGGAAGAAAATAGGTGGGAAGAGATGGTCAGGTCTGGGTAAAAAAAGTGGGTAAAAAAGATCACGCACTCTGCCAGAGAAGACTCAAGCTCCTGAATGCAATTAAAGTGAAATTTATGCACCTTTGAAACATACAGYGTTCTGCTCGGAAATCAAATATGGGGAAATGGGAAAAGGATATGCACAGACGGTACGATCATAYGGCCAACATATGGAAATCAAATGGAGCAGCTACTGTTTTTTTAAGTTCCATCAGAACAATAGATTGAAGAACAGCAAGAGACCTCTTTCTCACCCTGTTTACTTTCCTAGATACCCAGCTGCTTCCCAGCCCTCACGGCATGTGTAGCACTTACCTTGTCTCTCAGGTATCTGCCACTTTTACCTTCTAGGAAGTCCCAGACTCTTCCATAAGTCCTGTAACTACTTGCTTGAGAATAACCACATAAAAAGCAGGCAGAATAGGGAAACACAACAGAGGCATCAGCATCCAGTTCTCAAAAAAAGCTCCTGACAACATGCTCACCATCAATGCCAAGCTCACTTTTACAGCCAGACAGGAAGAGCAGCATGTGAGCACTGTACACATGCACAATGTGTGTATTTAACCACACACATACAAAAGCCTGTTAAAATCAAAACATATCAGAAGCGTAGGCAAAACATGTTAATTAAGGGAAACATAGACTCATCATTAATACACTGCGTGATGTACCCGAGAGCATGACACACTCCTGTGGCATGTTCTTCTCCTCTCCCTGGGCGAACATTTCTGTATTTCCCCAGAAGTAGAATTTGACACATGTGATGCAGGAACAGAAATAAATTTGCTGTAAAAGTCTAAAGCAAACAGATGTTTAAAACATCTGCCAACTAGCTATGAGAAAGTTACTTCTGCTTCAGGACGTAATAACCTATGCACCTCAGTTAGAAGGATACTTGTCTTCTGTGGAAAGGAAGACTCCATACTACGAGTTATATTTCCAGTTGTATGGGAAATACTCYCAGAATGATGAGGTTGGAAGGGAGCTCTGAAGATCACCTAGTCCAACATCCTGCTCAAGCAGGGTCACCTAGAACAAGTTGTCGAGGATTGTGTCCTATCAGGTTTCAAACATCTCCGCTACCTCTTTGACAGCCTGTTCCAGTGTGCAACCATCCACACAGTAAGAGTCTTTTTCTGATGTTTAAATGGAATTTCCTGTATTTCAATTTGTGCCTATTGCCTCTTGTCCTTTCACTGGGCACCACTGGGAAGAGTCCAGCTTCATCTTTTTTACTCTCCTCATCCTCCATCAGATGTTTATACACATTGATAAGACTACCCTGAGCCTTCCCTTCTCCAGGCTGAATAATTCAGCTCTCTCAGCCTCTCCTCCTGCAAAAAATGCTCCAGTCCCTCTGCCACAGTTACAGTCCTTCATTGAACTCACTCTAGTAAGTCCATGTCTTTCCAGTTTTGGGAAGGCTAGCACTGGACACAGCACCAGTGCTGAGCAGAGGGGAATAATCACCTCCCTGGACCTAGCAATGCTCCTCCTAACGCAGCCAGGGTACCATTGGCCTGATTTCCTGTAAGAGTACATTGCTGGCTCATGTTCAACTTATTTGCCACCAGGATCCACACATCCTTCTCCAAGACTTCTCTAGCTTCTGGGTTGCTCTAGTGTACACGGGCACGGTTTTCGAATCTGCATATGTAAGCACATAAAACCATACCAGGCATCAGAATAAAAGTGGGTTGCTATTCCAAGGCACTACAGATCCCAAAGGAGAAAAGTGGAAGTGTTAAGATTAAAGCCCTATTTCAAGTCTCCAGGTTGCCTGCAGCAGAGCCTTCATCATCAAATTGTGTATAAACTGAGTCTCTGTAAGATGCTACATTTCAACTAAGCTCTAACAAGAACCACTCAAGAGAAAATTGCATTTCTTTCTAGTTTATTCCTTTGGTTTCAATTGTGGTAAGTTACAAACCTATTCTAAGACAGATGCAGTGCAACACTGGGGCATGCACGCCACTCTATGATAACTCAGCCTAACACAGTGATCTATATGGAAGGTTAGATAATGCTGCATTATACATGAGACTATCAGCTCCTCTATGAACGGATCCCCACTGCCACGTGCTGGGAGGTATGAATTAGATATGATGAACACAATAAAGCCAAGACATCAGTATTTAGGATATCTTTGTAAAAAGCACTTGCCTGTCCCTGCACTTAGAAGAGGTATCTGCATCCATTCGGTTATTAACCATCATATGCCTTGATCATACTTGAACTCTCTTGTTAAGGTGAATAGCAAAAATGGAAAAAATAAGATATTACTGCTAAGCCCCATTCCTGGCCCCTGGGGTGCCCAGCTGTACAAGATGGTTACAGAATGTAAATGCAGCAATGAGCACTACAGAAATGCTTATGGATGAGGAAATGATATCATGAATTGTGTTATGTCAAGTGAGTCCATATTTATAAACAGAGAGAAAGCTTCTTGGTGTGTGAGTGAGTGATGGGAAGCAGGAAATTGTTCATTGTACAAAGGAGTACAAAACATGATAAAAAAAAATGGGGGGCTCTCAGAAAGAATAACTTATGTGCCATTATCATTATGGCACACAGGATGCTAACTAGTGCCTTCCCTAGAAACGAGCTGCAGAGAACCTGTGCTGACCCTCTGTGAATCCTGCGGGAGGTTACGCACTTGGTATGCTGCTTTGGGGGTAGGTCTCTCGAAGATGCTACAGCACCTCATCAGCTGCATGATCAAAGCCAGGAGTGTGTGTAGATTAAGGCAGGTACAGCAGAGGCAACAACTGCGAGTCCCAATTTGAATGTGCCAGCTATCGCTCTCAGTGAGGCAGAGAGGTTCACGTGCTCACGGCGCCTGGAAAGCCCTAGCTGGAAAGGCACAAGGAGGGCAGAGGCGGGCACTGCTCAGTGCTCCAGAGRGCAGCTCAGACTTGCCCCTGGGGGAGCTCTCTGCTCTATGTGCAAAATAAGGCATGAAAGATGCCTTTTTTTTTTTCCAGGTGGTTGTAATATCAGCTCCTTTATTCTCCAGGTAAATGCAATGGTATATAGAAACTCCATACTAAACCTTTATTCATCTCCTCTCCATACTCCCCCCATGAAATCAGGCAGTCACACTTTGGACAAGACCCTCGAAAGAAGAACATTCAAGCAAAGGTGTATACCAGGATGTTAGATCCCAGGGTAGAAACCCGCACTGAATGCCAGCTTTCAGGATGTGTCAGAAAGCTGCAAGACTGAGAACCAGTGTTCACACTCAGTTTGGACTCCACAGACTTAAAAATCCTAATTTACTGAGAGCAACATGCTGAATTGATTAGATGCTGCCATAGCATCTATTCACTATTGCTCTGTGGCACCAGTTGTTGGAGCCTACAGCCTGTACGAAGCAGCCCATGCTTTCAGGAGAGCTGACACCACAGCTTTTCCATCCATACCGCATTCAAGAYGCATGTTATGGTGGCTTTATCTGCACATTGACGTGGAGCAGCTATTTTTTCAGAGGCTGGAAAATGCTTTTATATGGAGGAAATCTCCAAGAAAGAATCAAAGTCAAGTCACTGTGAAAGACCAGCACCTTCACATCTGCTGTATAGGCACGTACGCACATATTTAAGCTAACATTTCCAAGAATGTTGATGGGACTTGGAAATCAAATCTCTCTTAAAGGTATACTCCAGAGAAGTCTTGCGATTGTAGAGCTACACAGAGCACTCCAGACCAGATGTAAATATGGGACAGTGGGTAAGACACTAAGTTTGCCACGCTAAATATATTTGTTGCTTTCTGTCATTGCTTTCATAGGAGCCACTATGAAGATGGTAAATAGCATCACTGATTTTCTCCCACTGCACTCTCCCAACCTTGCCAATCTTCAAGTTTGGGACTATAGCAGTGAGTAGTCTCTCTCTTCTGCAGTAGTAATAAGAAGCCATGACTTCCTGACCTCYTATCTCAGAGACTCTTACCTTTCATACCTCCAGTTGTGCCTTGGGAAAGGATGAGGAGCAGAGGAATACCAAGGAATTTAGCACATTATTAGTATTTTTTTTTTAACCTAAGGGCATGAAACAAAACAAGTGAGCTAATCGCTCTGAAGTACAGTGCTTAACTTCATCCCCCGATCTCTGAAAYGAGCACTTTAAAGGCTGGTGCTACCGTTTGATACCTGCTGCTGCTAAGGGAATGCATAATGATAAAACCACCAGCAAAGCTCTTACATCATTTTACAATCAGGCATCTCAAAAACTGTTTATCTGATCAGCACCAAATTCTGTCAGAGCGTTGACATGTGCATTTCTAAATAATTTCAGTATGTCAACCTGAATAGACACACAGAATCAGAGAGTTAATTATCTTTGACAACTTTGCCAGCTAATTTCCTATTTATATGTACCAAACTAGGGGCCTCTTTTATCCTGCCTTGTCACAAAGAGTTTATCAATCAAATCAAGGCCTAAAATTGGCTGCCAAAGGCGGTCTGCCATCCCAAAGGGGAGTTTATCTGTTTGAAATCTTTCCGACTGCCTAATGACAGCAACATTGACAGGAAACATAACAGGCATTGTTTTCTGTGGTTGCTTCTCTTCCCCCCCTTTCCCTTTGACGCTCAAAGAGGACAGAGCCTCTTTGGGATAACACGGTACATCTCCTCGCCTCCGACTCCCCGCTGCCCTGCTCCCGAACACGCCTGCGCCTGGACGCAGCTGTCAGGACCCGACGGGGGATGCGCAGGCTTCACCTCCGGATTTCAGCTGACAGGACCTGCCAGCCTCGGCTCCATCCCTGTCTGCGCCAATTTGGGCACGTTCGCTCAGGGACGGAGCGAGGACGGCAGGAGCTGCCCGCGTGCTGACAGGCATTAGGTGGCGGCGGTTGGGTGCATGTTGTCACTACTTTTCTTTGACAGGCAGTTATGTTTTACTTTAATAGCCATATATCTTCTCTCGAGCTCCCCTGAACGGGGTGGAATTTTACAAGGATACCAAGAGGTTGTCACTTCGCCGGCGCCTGCCGCCATTGCTCCCGACCGGGGAGCGCCCCCCTACCACATCCTGTGCAAACGCAGCCACGTCTCACGGAGCAGCGAGCAGAACGAGGCGCGACCCTTTCTGACCCAGCGCTGGGATCTGCGGTCCTGCTGCGGGCGGGCAAAGGCCGCGGGGGCACGCTGGCCTGAACCTGCTCGCCACTGCGAACCAGCCAGGCAATTTCTCTCGAGAAATTATGAATGAGAAAGGGCTTCCTCAAGGACCAGGATGATGCAGCAGCTCCTCTCGGCTACAGCTGGAAGTGGTGTGATTCATCRCACATAAAGCTGGTAATCAGTTATACCACCCTCGGCAATTAAAACGAACTGCATAGAACTACCTTAAAAAAGCAGGAATTGTTGCTTAGCCAGCCAGCACTCCGGCAACAGGCCGCACGGGGAGAATCTTAATTACAGGAGAAAGAGACAAAAACCCAGGGTCTTTGCGGTCTTAGAGATGGGGCCATTCCTTTCACAGGAAAGCCTCATGCAGCCAAGCCGACCTACCGCGGCAGATGCTCCGCACTCTGCCTTGCGATCCTGCCTCTGCTGCCCACAGGAGATCCWGAGCAGATAAAAGGTCTGTGCTGGTGCTTCCCCTGACTTCTGAGCGTCAAGACACTTGTATCTCAAGGATGCTCCCCCTAAATTCAGCTAAAGAGAGAGAATCACAGAATTTTAACGTGCCAGTTACCTCTTAAATCTGCAGACAAGTATTTTCTGTCTTTAGAAGAAAAGGACTCCCACTCTTCTCTCCCTTTTATTCCAGAAAGGAAATAAAATTATTCCTCCCTCTCTTTTACTCCAAAAGCTGTCTCATTCCATTACACTTACAGAATACGCTAGGTACTATAAAAATGAGCACCAGTTGAGCAACTGTATTTTTCCTCAACTTAAAATACACATTCTGTCCTTACAGGATGTGGTATCACAGTAGGTACAAAGCATCTGGAATTAAGTGCCTTGTTCTAATGAGGTCTTAAAAGGAAACATTATCTTTTTTTTTACTTATTATCTGAAAGAAGAAGTTGACGGGGGAAGAATGACAAGCTAATTCCTTAATGTCGATAGTCAGAGGTGCCTACTGAGAGTAGCATCGGCCCCAGACCAAAAGCTGTGTGTGCCTGTCCAGAACGAGTGCTATCGGCACCTACTGATAGGATTCCGTATCCATACGTCGATACGGAACCCTATTGATAGGTCTGGAGTCATCAATGCCATGCAAAATTGAGAGCGCGCCATGTCGATACATGGAAATGCCTACCAAGAACATCGGTTGCAGACAAAAAAGCAACAGATGTCTCTTGAGGCCGAGACATACCCAGGGCTATYGACAGGGATCAGTGTTAACAGTTATCCCTAACTGTTGAGCCCTCCTCCTATCACTCCCTCCCTGTAACGAGGTATGCARAGCGGCAGGACGCAATACCCCTTGAGATCGAGAGGCACCCACCTGTATCCCGATCGACAGCCATGCATGCCGTGCCCTCACAATACCTATGGAAATCAACACTCATCAAGGCCCATCGGTATCAAAACCRGTCAGTGTCGAGACTCAGCTGTGCCTACCGAGAGCAACAGCAGCCCCAGACTGAAAGCTATGCGTGCCTGTCCAGAACAAGTGCTATCGGCACCTATCAGTAGGGTTTCATAGCAATATATTGCTATATCAATATTTTTGATACATTGAGATCAAACCCTATTGACAGTTTGGAATTTGACAGGCATCATCGTCACACGATATTGAGAGGAATTGATGTGGATACCATTCCACGCCTACTGAGAGCAACATTGTCCCCAGACCAAAAGCAATAGATGCCTCTTGAGGCCGAGACGTATCCATGGCTATCTGCAGGGATCAATATCAACAGTCACCCATAACTATCGAGACCTCCTCCTATCGATCCCTCCCTATGATGAGGTATTAGTATGCAATAGGACACGAACTGGAGCAACATCGGCCCCAGACCAAATGCTATGCATGCCTGTCCAGAACGGGCAGTCCGTCAGGATCACAAACGGTCAATGCTTCGATGCAACTCGGCTTGACAACACGGGGTTTATACATGTTTGTAGATATATTCTGTTTTCAGCACTGTGTCCAACTTTTCCAAATTTTGTTTCTTGCAACCAAAAATGTACACAGATACTCACATTTTCAAAGATGGCCCTATATGGATATGATAAAACGGTTATTTCAACAAAAGCATTTTCACRTTGATGTTATACACAGTGAGAGCTTTTTAATGCTTTTTCTCTTCAGACTGGGAGAAAGGTTTAAGTTCTCCCCACACTACTTCCAGTGTAAATTAGTTAGTGAATGGAAAACGCGTCTTTAGTCATATAACCTAGTTACTTTGAGAGTTGAAAAATACACGCTTCTGCCCTGCTTTAACTCAGGTCATAGACAAWTATTTTCAATTTTGTAATTTTCCAGGATGACCAGAACTGAAATGTTCTAGTGGACATCAACTGAAAAGGTCGTTAAGCCTTGTCATCTTGTTTGTCTGCTCTTAAGATTTGGAATTTTGGAATTTTTCAAAGATACCTGAAAAAAATAGTCGTTTTAGCGCCACTAAAATACCGGCTTGTACTCATATGTAATACTGTGACYGTCCAGAGGTACTTGTCTCTTATTTGTTCTGGGAAACACAAATAAACTTTTTATCTTCTCYTTGTTCCAAGGAATAAATAATTCAGATCGTAAAACCCAGTGACTGCTGGATTGCTTTGATCTACTTAAGCAAATCCCTATTCCAAGCTCCTACTACCCACAGAACGGCGTATTTTCRGTAGGAGTAGCTCAAGGCATACACAGAGACAGGAATATTCAGAAAAAATCCCTAGGTACTGGGACATTTCCAGTGACAGGTYGCATATGATCTCCAGCAGCAGAAAAAACAGCTAAGGGAGTGATAGTGTGGGCTAATGTTGTCCKCACATTGGCCATTATTTTTATTTTCCTGTCTCTGGAAGATGAATACTCAAAAATATTTTTAAATATGGAGTGAAATATCTGTGCCCAGGCCCTAGAGGACGATCCTCGGCGATTAATAYTGATGTCCTCTTGCCAGTTGTCCTGTTAGTGCTGTGAAGGGCTCTTTATAGCTAGCAAAGGATTGCTAAGGTTTCACCGAACGCACACAGAACACTGAAACGCAAAGTTCTTATCTTTCTACTGCATTAATAAAGCTACTGTAGCAATAGGCCAAGGTCTCATATACCAGACAACCAATTCTCAGCAGGGACCTTCCTTAAAAAGCAGGAGATTGCTTCTGGGTGCCGCCTCTGCCGAGACTCCCAGCACACTCCATTCGGGATGCAGCTGCTTATCCAGTAGAGGCTGGGCAGAGATCAGCAATTCATTTCACACTGGCCCCTGCTGAGCATCAGTCATTACCATCAGCACCGTCCAGACTTGAGGCAGTGACCTACAGGTGAAAGGCTGCAGCCTGCCAAGCCAGTGATCAGTGAGTTTTGACACAGTCAATTATTCAAAAACAGTCACTCAAAGCTCAATTAAAATTTTGGTAACTTAACCTTTTCTTTGCTTCTCCTTTGTCTCCCGCACATCCTGCTCCCCAGTCTAAATAAACCGAGCACTTGGTCGCTGCACTATATAATTCTGTATTCCARCTGTCAGGACCGACCGTAGCCACCTCTGTCACTGTCTCTGCCGATCCGCGGGCACTCACTCAGGCCTCCCAACAGTATTAAAGTACTCGCCCTGACAGACACTTTGATAACAGCACCAAGCACGTGCACTGAGGCAAACTCCCTCTGACAGCATTCACTCAACGAGCCAAAAGCTAGAGAGAGACACAGATTTGTTTTAGTTACCTCACTTGTGTGATGGATGTTATAATTAACTCTGTCTAATACTGAAAAGCTATTGTTAAGTTTCACGGCCTTTGAAGATTCATATTTGTAGCAGCAAACCTCTCAAATGAACACATTTAGCAATGACTGCATTTTTCAGTGATTTTTTTAATGTTGCCAAACAGTAGCACTGAATATTTATAGAGTTCCTGTTAAAAAATTACACTTATCATTGCTTGTTTTTGCTTTGATCTAGAATTTATTGTCTACGGAGTGAAAAGAGACAGACACCCCCCCATACACCTCCCCTCTCTCGCACATCTCCAGCGCATGTTGACTGCTTCCGACGTTGTGTAGAGGCAGGTCATCTCAGATTCCAGTACAAATTTAATTAAATTAATGCAACCTCTYGGACAACACAGATTCATTATTGCTGCAACCATTCCAACATTTATCACATCTATGCGGTCATCAATCAGGAACTAAATGCTCAGTCTCCCACTCTGCATTCACCATAATGGATTCAGTTACAATTTTCTGTCCCTAGCAAGAGTAAATTACTACAGRTAGAGCCCCGGCTTGACTGTCCCCTGATGTGTCCATCTCCCATATTACTAGCAGAACCTGYGCTGCAGCTCCCAAGTAGCTGCTCCAGCCCTGAAAGCCTCCTGCTGAAGAGCAAAGCCCTCTCCAGCCCTCTGAGCACGGCAAAGAGCAGGGACTGACCCGGGGCTGCAAACGGCACCGACGGCAAGCTGTACAGCTCGGCAAACMGCTGGCCTAGGACATGTCTGAAGCCAGGAAGCTGCAGAAAGCAGCTACTAAAAGGTTACAAGCTTATGTCAAAATAGGTCTCTGTTTAAAGCTGTTTTAACTTCCATCTATTCAGAGCCCTCTAGAAACTCCTACCAACATGTAATTTGCAACACCTTAGATTTCACCTTTGAATTTAGCCCAGTAGGTAACTTTCTAACAGGGTCATGTGTTTTTCTGATTTACAAGAATACAGTGGGATAAAGCAAATCTTTGCACAGAACACATGCTTCTCATGCTGTTCTGTTTCTGAAAGGCAGCCCTTATGAGAATGTCTCAGACTGACGGAAAACAGCTAAAATAATCCACTCCACATATGCTGATACTGCGATATCCGTTGCCTAAACAGCTGTTCCTTCCATTTCTTTGCAGAACATGGATGAGATCACTTATTCTGGATCTCCACCTGCCAGGAAAATGATAATGAACTCACTAAAAGGGGTCTAAAYATTGCCTGGTGCCCCAAACAGCTCACGGGTACCACCATTTCACAGGTCATGTTTGCTATCACTACAGATTAGCAGGAACTTGGTCTTTAAGGTAGACAAAAAAGCGTTTAGCAATCATAGCTTTCATTACTCCATATTGCAGAGTTTATTGGTCAGCGAGATGCAAAGAAAGCAACTCTGCAACTGGCAGCTTTAGCTCTGTGATTTGGGAAGAAAAGAAGAAAACAAATCTGCTGTCTCGCAATTGGAATTTCCTTCCCACTATCAGCTCCATCCACTTCCTTCCCACTGCAAGGTTCGAATCCTTCCCACAATTACCTTCACAGCTCTCTGAGTGCCATTAGCTCTTCTAGGCTATCTAAGGGTTTTACCAGCAACAGTGACAAAATGAAGACGCAACCAGCCTGCCTTAGAGAGATGACAGTCTGGTATTTCAAACCCTTTGACCACACAGTGCACATTTTTCCTACAGAGCTACTTGGAACGTGAAAAGAAATGCCACTTCTTCTGTAGCATCTTCACGCAACCAGCTATTTAAACCAGCTTTCTTCTTTTATTATAACAAYTTGTTGTTTCATCCTGAGATTGATTTTACATGAAGACCTGTCACTATCCTTTTAGCAGAAAGCAACATACGAGGGTTTGTCTTACWAATTATCGTAGTGCTCTGGACTACCTTAAGCACCAGACAGATGAAATATAAGCAAYGGCAGATGACGGAGTTGGCATTCTCATGTCTCACGTTCCAGGTAGCTGAGGTGCTGTCATTTTGATTACAAATTTGCCACTGGAGTTGAGGGCACCACACTGCCATAATAAATATCATGCCCATGTTTCCACCGAAAAACAATTCTTTGGGGGTTTATTCTGTAACTTGTTTGAAAGCATGTGCCTGAGTTTGGTGGAGAAGTTCAAGAGAATATTAATTTATTAATAAATAATAATATAAAAATTCTGCTCTTTTAAACTACAAGAGCATTAAGAAAACACAAGCAGTTTATGAAGCTTTAATTTTTATAACTGTTCTAGAGTATTGGTATAATGCTTAAAATTCTTCTTTTAATGTACATTTATGTAAAATACACAACAATACTTGCCTAAATTTGAATTTACTCAAGAGCCCAGAACATCTTTGAAACGCTCATCTGCTTTATCATGCAAATTTTTATTTATCCTACAAAAATTCTCAGGGATAAATAATATGTATTATAAAATCATATATTATACTATAAAAATATATGCAACATTAAAGAAAGTAAAGCCTGTGGATTGGGTTTTCTGGGTCAGTGTAAATTAAGAGGTTTCATTCACTCCAACAATGCTTCTTCAGATTTAGACTGAAATCTCCATGGTATGACTACAGATTCTTCACTGACTATGGCCCGAGACAGAAGTGTTCATTATATCCCTCATTATATCCTTTCTGGGATGCAATTTACTGATATACATTGCTTTTAGTCTAAAAATGCTGCATTAGAACTTAATGTTTTTAACAGGCCTTGGCCTCAGCAACAACTAGAGTAGTGACGAGCAGCTGTTTCTGCTTCCTGAAGTTAGCACTCTGGTTGCAGTTAGGGACAAGACTGCGGGCTAGTGGCAACACACTTTTACTAACAGGGATGTCTCCTGAACCCAGGAAATCCTCTGCCTGGGGCCTATGGATGACCAGGCTACAGCCCCTTTGCACTCAGTGGCACAAAACAGCCATCGCACAACAAATAATTTTATCTCAAGGTCTACTGTTGGCATTGAAATCACCTTAGTATTTGTTATGAACGCACTTCACTTAGTGTCACTATTAAAGTCGTTTCCTGACATGCTTACCACTGCAGAAGTTTGGAATTTGCTATTCTGCTGCTGGATCTCCTGCCCTCACCTTTGCACACAGAGGTGAATAGGTACCATTTGGCTTTTAAGGTGTAGATTTTTAACTACCAGATCTCATTTAAACCAGTGARCACAGTTGCTTCTCTGCCAGTTCGTGACATCACTTCTTCCCGCACATCCCCCTGCCTTGCATCAGATTTCTCTTTTTTTGCTAACATTTGTTAAATGACTCTTCTTTTTACTTCTTTTCCTTCTAATATAATGTTTGAACTGGAAGTTGCTGGGATTCTTGTTAGGTTTGGGTCTGTTTGCTTTTTATGTCTTTCTTTTAGTAACAGGTATTAACTATTTCTGTGACTCTGGTCAACACTATGCTTTCCCTGGTTGGAAGTCAAGCAGAATAACTATTAGATATGGGGAAATTTCTTTGTTTTCTGTCACTAGCTAGTAGACTAAAAGATTACAAAGGATTTACTGCACCAGCTGCCCACTGGCTGGGAACTTACTTAACAGCCCATAATGCTCAAGATGATCAACGATGAATTCAGGAAGAGGCTGCCAAGTTCTCTCTTTAAATCTATGATTATTTTTGCCCACTTGGTACTTCCTTCCCTTACAATGAAAATATGCCTAAATCAGGAACTGCAGGTCACCATGTGGCCTGGCCTTATTTCACTTTGCCTTTCACTTGGCTTTCCTGGCAGTTCAGGGCTTCCTTTCATCCTTACGTCCTTACTTCTCTCTTTGTTGAGATGAATTAAAAGCAGTTCTGGTGAAGCATTAGTGGCTGATGTTATCCAAACGTAAGAAATACTGCCTACTTCCCTGAGATTCAGAAGGGTGGTRAAGAGGTTGTTGATGCACAGGTGGATGACTGAGCTTCATCAGCTCCAAGCAGCTTTTTAGCATATTTAATTTTAAATTAGAACCATTTGCCACCTATGTCTCTCAGTGAATCAAGAGGCCAACAACATCTGCTTGAGCTCAGCTAACATAAGTAGGTTTAAACACAAGTAATGTAAGACAATTCACATGTGATTGAAAACAAGACTACACATTTCCTTTTCTTAATCCTAATTCCAYAATTTAAAAAATCTAGAGATCTCATTGGCAGCTTTGTAACAGTCATTTTAGGCAAAATACAACTTCTTTTAGGAACCGGTTCTATTTAACGCTCCAGCACCAGCTTCAGGATAAAGCAGGCATATTGTAATATGCCYTTTTAAATGAGATGTAAATGGGCTGCAGGTCCACCCTGGATTTTGCACCACTTGAGTGACCAAGAATAAGCTATATATCATAGGAATACGGGACAGGCCTTCAGGGAAACAGTAAACCAAAGCAGTAATGAGGAGCCAAAAGACTGTACCTTTCACCTCCTCACAGCGTAACATCACTGAGCCAAGTCCTACCCGCAGCGCACACAGAGCCCCCCCATCCCCAGCATATCATTTGCTGGAATTAAGGATAACACCTATATCACTGCTAAGTAATCCTGCTTTGTGCTGCTGAGTCACACTGCGTCTTGGTACCTGTCTGCCTAAAAGGATCCRTCACACTCTACCCTCTTCCCATTCTTTTCTCTAACCCGTATTTTAGCCTTTGCCCTAATGCCTATGGTCTCTACCCTAATCCCCATGTCTTAATGCCCCRTTGCTACATAAGTATATATAATTATTAACAAAGTTCATTATTAGGAGATCTTAATAAACTCATTCTTCTGCTTACTTCTTGTTCACTGCTCTTAGTAGATCCCTCTGCCATCCCCTGCAAATTATATTCCTTCCTTAGCACTTGTATCTTGAGCCTCTTCACAGSGGTGTGATACTGAGAATCTTGCAAATGATTTTAACAGAGCCCAGATTTCACCTCAAACCTGCCCAGACTGAGGACTACTAGCATCTAGCGATGYAATACTAGCAAAAATAAGAATTTGACATGTCTGCTTATCACCRGTATATCTCAAGTAATGATAGTTAATTATCAGTTTCCTTAAAACATATAATGAAAGACTCAAGGTCAGTTTAGAGCCAGCTACTGAAAATATCCTTCAAGAAATCACCCTAGGAAAGACCGAAAGTGCTTTCAAGACTCCTATGCATGGTCGTCTGGAGAAGTCTGTTTCCTAGCACCATAAGGGAGCGCTGAGAGCATATCAAGAGGAGTAAGAAACAGCATAATGGAGATCATGTCAAAGCAGTGTGAATAAACATTGATATATATTTAGGTAGTGTACGGAGCAAACAAGGCACTAGAGAAACACGGGCTGTGAGGGAAAGGAATAACAATGGTCACAGTGTTCATTTCTGAGAACAAAAATACCACGGTTATTTTGGGTAGGATTTTCAGCGTCTAACATGAACAGTGGGCTCTGGGAGCATTCTCATACTGGCAAAGGAATAAAAAAAGAAACGGAATACATGAAATAGACTCTTAAAATGACAAAGGGTAAATCTGATTGAAAACTGTGACACCCAGCAGTTTTCTTTAGCAACTCTGACAGCTCTAGTGAGTCATCAGCATCCGAAACCAGAGAGGAAAGACCTTTTGCTTTCTTTTTCTTTCTTCTCTGGAATCATAACTGATKGAAGAGAACTGAGTATCAGCCAGGCTGAGGAGGGAAAGCCACTCTGATGTGGCAGGGGATGCCATCAAAAATACACACCATTCCCACGAATAATGTGAAAGATCTGCATCTCTTCCTTCTAAAGAATGGAAATATATTAAGTGGAACAAGTGGTACAGATTTCTTTCTTTGAACCAGTACACAGATTGACAGAGTTCTCTTACACTGCATGAGTCATGGCAAATGCAGCTTGCCGTACAGCAGCAAGCTTGCTGTACAACTAAATAACGCTTCTTCCTGAMTTTGTAGTGTTCAAGGCCACATATCTAAGACCAAAGAGAGGAACAAAAATTAAGACTTCTCCTATATCCTTCTCCACTTAGAATAACCACATAGGAGGAAATATCCTTCTGTTTTTACTGTGTCTCCAAAACATCTACCCTTACATGTACATATTTCTGGAATGAGCAGAAGCTCAGAATTTGATAGAATCTGTCGCTGAAAGCTCTAAAATATACTCAGATTYGATCCCAACACTTTGCCTTTCATTTCCACAGTGATTCTTCTCTAATTATGTAAAAGGTTGAGAAATCCAAGCTGAGGTGGATTCTCATGCTCCTTTAGTCATTGCTTCATTTCTCTGCTCTCCTCTTTTCTCTACTTCTTCTGGCACACTCACGGTGTACATAAATACATGCGCGACGCCCAGGGGCTCAGGAGGCACCTATAGCTTGAAAGGCCACCACGGGCGGCCCACCAGCTGTGGCACTCCCCTGCCCGCTCCATCTACAGCTCAGCGGGGAGCTGCACGTGGCAGGCGGGGTCACAAAGCAGGAGAGGACAGGACAACGTCCACATGTGAGACAGGAATCTACCTGCGGGCAGTGCCACGTCTGGCCTTCCAGAGAGACGCTCAGGCAGCTGCTGGGGCGAACGGTGCTACCCAGACCAGATGGAGTTTGTCAAGCGGTGTCTGGATCCAGATCACAAAGATGGATGTGGTTTGTATCCTGAGGACAGAGGAAAGAAAGGAGCATATAAGCAGAGAGAAGAGGGAAGGGATGAGGATTTGGGTGCCATGGGACAGGGAGCCCAGTCTTGGAGATGTGGGAAGCTGGGAAACATGTGGCTCTGGGCCACGAGACAACTTCGGAATGCAGATCTCTCCCAGGGGTTCGTGTATCTCTGTGYCAGCGTTCACAACTCAAGTGCCTAGGAGAGGAGCTTCACAACTTCAGATGCGCTCTCTACATGAGAGCATGGTAAATCGATACGCTACAAAAAACTAACACAGTCAGTAGATTAAGTACATTTCTGGAGAAGTAGGATTTTTTCACCTTCAAATCTACAGGCTTTTCGCCCCATCTGGTAAATGCAGATCTAGAGCAAAAGGAATGAAAAACAGATATCAAACTATTAGAGAAGCCACACAAAGCAGATAAGCACCTTGGAGAATTTAAAGTAGCTCAGGTATTTGTTTGTTTGCTTSGAAGTCTCACAAACAGCTTCTCACTAATGCACAATTTTAAATCATTGCACACTTTGAATCAAAGTATTTCCTTCTTAATAATAATAACCAACAGCAATAAACAACACTGCTCACTATCCTAACTCCCAGATGACCAAAACCGAACACGACAGTGAAACCTGACTTCCAGGAACATTTCAAATCACCTCCTCAGCTGCTCTAAGTCAGAACAGTTCTATAGCTTCCAAGAGAGTTGCACTGATTTTTATCACCTAAGAATCTGACCTTTGTAACCCAATATACACAAAGGAAATCCAACATTATATCAGATAACTAGTTAACCAGCCCTTTGTTTTTCTCTCTGATATCCTGTCTCTTCAATTGCTGCAAGCAATTAAGTGCCCACCACTTGTTTGAACAACTAAACCAAAATAATTACAAATGCATGTTACACTACAACAATTGCATATTAACAAAGGCTTGGGGCCAATTAATCATTACACCGTCAATATCTAATTTGCATAAAGCTATTCTCTTTAAAGACTCCATGTTTGGGGTGACAGGGTTACCTCATCGATTATGTAAATTCCCCATCAAGCTTTACAGAAGCAGTCAAAGGAAATAAAAAGGCTTGTCTGCTTCCAGGCGAGCCAACAACCTGCAGCGAGGAGGCAAGACAAAACTAAAGGGGAAAAAAAAGAAAAATAGCGATGTAGGCTTAAGTTTTAAAAGGCTGGACTACAGGTCCAGCAGGGGAGCATAAAGCTGCAAAAACCAAATTCAGAGCACGCCAATTAGCCAGGCACTGGTGGATTGACTTCTACACAGCCATGTCAGCACCACCCCAATAAAACAGAGGGCCCAAAAGCAACATGACCATTTTCTGCATTACCTAGAGCTTCCCCTATGAGGATGTATTTGGCTCTTCTAGAAAGCCAAAGTCCCACAAACACAACTGGCAATAATATACACCCACCAACAAACAATGAATTCCCCTTATGGTCTAGGATATTCCTTCTCCCGGAGATTTTCTCTGGGAAGAAAAATTCTTAAAATTAGCAATTTGCTTTTTGAGTCATGTGAAGAATTCTCACCCTAACTATGGGCAGTAATTCTAATTGCAATATTTTTCCACAAGGAAACTTGCACAACTGGACTGCAAATTTAACCAGGCCAGGAGCTCTAACCACTTCTCCTTGGCTTTGCAGAAGCAGCCCAGGGCCCCACTCCCCTGCCGCGCACAGCCACGGCCACAGCACAGCTCTGGGGCACAAGTTGCTAGGACAGAGGGCAGAAGGAGCAAGGAGACTCGGTGCCTGGGAACCAACAGCGATGAAAAGAACGGGCCTCCTCAAGGATAATTAACCCCCTTTCCTATGAGAAAAGGAAGGCACAGCAGGCAGATTTCTCTTGCCCTGGATTTAGAGAGCAATCCTCGAACCCAAAGACAAGAAACCTTCACCTTGGAAAGCTAGTGCTCCCTGTGGCTGCATGCTTTTCATATTGCAGTGTGGTGGAGAACAAGATATAAAACAGCTAGTCCAGGTTTTTGACTATCCAAAGTATACATAYGTATAGAAAAGAGACCAAATATTTGGAAATTCCAAATAGCAAGAGTCTATGCTCAGAAAGCCCCCTAGCAGAGAAAGCAGACTTGCTATGGCATGTACTGCAGAAAGGCATCAGATTGTAGCATGTATTATCCCTGCAACATACTTCATACTCTATTCTCCATGGAGGGCTTTTCAACCCCAAAATGGGGGACAAGGGGAAGAGAGGGGAGTTTAAAGTGCAAGCTGCACTCTCCGCTCCAAAAAGCACACTATGCTGATTCAAAAAAAAACATTTTCAAAAATGCCTGTGGGTAAATTTGAGCTGCCCACAGCTCCCCAGGGGCAGTCGAACTTGCTGTCGAGCCATTTATGTGGATTTCAGTCAAATTCTAATTTTAGTGTTCATTAAACATCGGTAATTCCCAAGCCAATCCCTGCATCACCTAGTATACATAATACCTCTACAATATAGGTCATCCCAGCTTAGAAAACATATACAGACATCAAAGTGCAACCATTTCATTATAAGTATTAACTTTATAAATAATTATGAACTTAATAATTCTTTACAAGATGCTGTAGAATCACAAATGTTTAAAAAACATTGCACTAGGCAGAGGGGTGGGTGGGTGTGGTATGCACGTAACACATATGTATATACCCACACACATGCATACACTAGGGAGAGAGARCTGTCTACAGATGCAGGTACATCTCTACCCGAGGCAGAAGGAAGGATGCTTGCCTGACACCCAGGTGCCTGTCGAGAATAACTGGTCTCTGCTTTAACCACAGAGCCTCAAAGCTGGTGTCCTGGTAAGGATTTGCAGCTTCTCTGTATTCTCTAGATAGCTCTCCCGGGCAGGGGTCTTACCCAAGCCCATACACCACACAAACTGAGGTTTTCAAGTTCCTTTGAGATACTACATCTGAGATAGGATCTGGTAACAAATTTGTGAGCATCTTGCATCAGTATAGTTTGGTGCTTGCGAAAGCTCTCCACAGAGGTGTGGGCAGCACAGCCACATCTTTCCTTCTCCTTCTTCCCTTACCGTTGCCAGCAAGGGCAGAAGGGGCTGCAGGGCAAACTCTGTGCCTGCAACAAAACGTAGCACATTTGTAACACAGAGGCGCAGAGAGCCTTGTGCTTTCAGAAGCTGCCCTAGAATTTGAAAAGGCGATCGCTCCCTGTCTCTGCTGAAGTGAAGCAGAAAGAAAATATTGCAGCACTCTGCTGGATTATGCCAGAACTCATAAAATAACTAAAACTGGACAATTACAACAGACCAGAGAAGTCTGACACAAAGCAAGGAAGAAGTTACAAAACTGCAAGTAAGGGACTGTACTGAAACAAGCTCTGCAAAAGGATACACTTCCCAAAGGACAAGGACATTCTTTTACCTTGCAGACTCCCAAGATCTGAAGAAGCTGCCTTGGTGAGCTTTCTAGTAGCTACATTATACTACTCCAAATACAAAGGGACACCTCCACCTTCAAAAAAGCATTTGGTTTCACTGCCACAGACACCATGCACATGATGCTTTTGCAAATACATGTGGCAAGTGGTAGGCTGTGTCTAGTCTTATCAGAGAAAATGCCCTTTCTCAGAAAGGTAACGTGCAGTAAAAGAAAAAGCCTTGGTTGTCTGCCTTCAGGTCTGAGACTGAAGGGTGGAAAACAGAGAGAAAGGAGCAGGGATATTTTAGGCTAGGAGGTAAGAGACTGGAAGCTGCAATGCAAAGCAGTCTGGGCTGAGACCTTCATCAAGGGTTCACCAAAGGTAAAGCAGCTGTATCTAGACATAAGCTCTTGGGTAAGTTCTCAAAGGCACAGTAAGATAGTCAGTCACCTCTGGAAATCTGTTTTAGCTGCCTTTTTAGATTTGAAAGTCAAAGCTTTCCAGATCATACTGAGGATAGCCTTGATACATAGACGACAAGTCACCCTAGGTTCTACTCCTGCCTCAGCTGTGAATATCTCACGATAGCCCTTTCCTTCCACCGTCGCTTTCCCCAATACAAAAACGTGATCACTTTCTACAGCAYGGGGCGCACAATGAAGCTTAAAAGACTGCAAAGTGCTTTGAGATCCTCAAGAGATAGCTACAGACCACAAAGCATAAGTGAGCCATTTATTATTAAACACTATGATCATATCAGAAGCACAGATATCTCAGGTGAACTTCAGAGGATTACAAAGATGCTATCTTGAAGCCAGACAGTGGTTGAGTGGGAAAAAATACATCTCAGAGCAATAATTAAACCTAGTCCTTTTTTGACAGCTTGAAAGGTGGCCCTAACAGCCAGCTGCCAGCGCAGTGCCAGCCTGAGCACCCGCCTGGCGCAGCTGTCTTGCTCTCCTGCAGCCGGTCCGGCGCATCAGGGTCACCATGTGCGAGTGCAGAACTTTGCGTTGCAGGAGCCAGACTCACCAGGCACACGGCTCAGAGTCGCTCTGCACTGAGCCCTTTGGATACAYGTGCAGTGCTTGAGCCCAGTTGACTTCTTCAGATGGCCCCAGAGAAGCMTCTCCAAAATAACGCTCCATATGAATCAATTATTGCTTCCTTTGCACAACATCTGTTACTAATCTAATAGTAGCATGTTAAATACGCACCTTTGCACAGCATTAATGTGAGAAAGTGGATTAAATATAGTTTGATTGCTTGTATTTTAACAGCTCCATAGCTACTGTTGTTTATGGGCTGTTGGCTTTCTTTTTATTAATTTATATTGATTTTAAGGGCTCCAAAAAGCCAAGCCTGATAGAACGAGCTAGAGCCAGACGAAGTACCGATCAGCAGCAGGCACACATCCCCACGTAGCACTGCCAGGGGAACTCATTTGCAGCAAGCAACACACCTGCTACACTGCTGCCAGGTCCCTTAACACGAGCCCATTTCTCAAGCCAAAACATACATTACTTTTCCACAAGGTGAGCCAGCAGCATCCTAGAGACCAGGTTGGGGCTATCCTGCTTCTCTCATTCATGGCTAGAAGAGAGTTTTAACTTCCTTCTGCTTGCAAGAATTTAACTACAGTTGATTGCAGGAACCCAACACAGACAYGTGCAAGTCTCCACTTGGGAGACATCAAAACAATGTCCTATTTAAAGCACATGGAAGACAAACAAGRGTAATAAATTACTGATCAAGGATCTGCCCCTTCCATTCAAAAGATCCTGCATGGAGCACACAGCGAACTGGTAGCCATTCCCACAAAAAGCCCGGAGTTTTTCACCGCAAGCTGCTTTCTATCCTCTAGAAACAAACGCAGCCCGTCGTTGCACCCGCTTCCTCCAACACCCGCTCGTTCAGTGGTCACCCGGACAACCTCGCCGTGCCTCCGCAGTTCTGGGTAACCRGGCTAATCGCTGCTGCTCAGTACAGCTGACTCCTAGCCCTTCCCCGGTCTTACTTAGGAAATTGCAGTGGGATTGATTATTTGGGATGGGATTTCAACCCCTCACGCTCCTTGCTTAGGTCACATGCCGGCGTTTATTTATATCTACTTCAGTCATCCTAAGGACAAGCGGAAATTTGTCAGTCACCATCCTCAGGTAGTCAGACAGGAGCAAGAAGAGWGTCAAATGTAAAGGACGTTTTTAGGTTTCTTTCTGTCCTGGCCCCTATTTGTCCTGAATCTTGGTACTTTGGCATAGTTATTGGCTAAATCAATCTCGTCACGTGCACTAGAACAAAGAAATTAAACAGAGAGTTGTGAGCGATACTGAGAACACCGCTAATTAGATCAGAAAGACGCAACGAGGAAAGAAGGATCCAGTGGGTAAAACRTGGCTCTACGAAGGAAAAGCAGCTRCTTATCTATCGATAAGTAGTATGTATAAATACAATTGATAACAAATGGAGGAGAGTGGAAGAGAGCTGAAGAGTCTGGATATAAATGAGAAACTAAGAATTGTAGAAAAATGATTAAAAAAAGCAGTAAAAGGATATAAGGAAAATGCTACGGTCAGCAGAATTATCAGCAATGAGAATTTATTTTCAGTATGCCAAGGAGACATGGACGCCTATAAATGAAAAGGCAGACATGGTCACTAAGCTTTGTTCAAGGCTGCAAGATGCAGAGAGTGGCAAATAGACAAATATTCACCAAGTACCACTTGAAAAGTAAAAAAAAAAAAAAAAAGCTGAGCAAAGTAGCATGTGTTGAAATGTCACCTTCCATACAAGAAGAGGCATTTTAAGCAGGTCTCCTCACATCAGCATGTGGTGCATCCTTTCAGGCTATGAAGCTTTGCAGAAATACGAGGTCTTAATTAATTTGTATGGAACCCGCCACATCTTTATAGGGACTATGAGTCAATGCTAACAGGACACATGAAAAATAAAACTCCTGGGAAATTCAGGGTATCTTTCTGATCCAGTTGCGTGATTACATATAGCTCATTCTGTCTCTCAGTTTACTCATCTGTAAAATGAGGATAATCGACATCTCTATCCAGAAAGTTTCTAAAGTTAAGGGGCTGTCTGAGATCCTCTGGAACTGGCACTTTAAGAGCGTTATGCACTTGGTGATACACCATCTAAAACACCTTTCTCAAGGAAGGAAGCTTTCCCCATGACATGCCCAGTATACATTTCATAGCACTTCAAAACAAAAAAGAGAAAAAAAAAATCTGTTGAAGCCATTAATATTTTCAAGAAAACCAAAAGAGATCATCCCCCAGAGCTCCTGACTTGTCAGCGGGAATTAGGAACCTACATTTCTTGGAAAAGCTCGGCTTAAATATTTCTTGGTTTTGACCTAATGAATTCTGAAATTAAAAAAATATGTATAGGGGGATATATATATATATCCCTATTTCAGTTCCTGTCACCTCTGCTTCACTCTCTTGATGGCAGGCCAATACTGAATTCATTTTAATTCCATTAAAATACACACCTAAGTTCCTCCTTTTACAAGGCTATAAAATCTGTGGAGCTTCACAGGGCAAAATCAGCCGTTCCCTGTTTAATAGGGTCTTTACCACATATGGACACCAGATCTGAGTTACAAGATCCCCCTTATGCAGCTGACAAGTCATTGGGTTCCTGCACTACAAGCACTGGCACAGCTAGAGCTGGTGAAAGATTAAGGTTGGCTTTCGGAAGAGGAGGTTTGGTGCTCTGGTACATGCAGTGCTAGAAAAATGCATCTCCCATAAGACACCCTGGGCATTCAGGTGACACAGATGACACCCCACGTGGAACCAAAATATACTTTGGCTCTAAAAACCACAAACTTGTAAGTCCAAAGGGAAACAAAGTACTTCATTTATTTTTCCCAACAGAGGATGAATATTTTCTAGCAATAATCAAATTTCCTCTCTTAGAATTCCTTAAATCATGTATTCTATCAAAAAGAAAAGAAAAAAAAAAGCAGGCTGAAGGTTCCAGGCGTAATTGCATACCTGGTGGGATGCTGCCAGCCCCCGCATTGTGCATAGCCATTCTCAGGTACACAAAACYGAAGTGAATTGCACTAACACCGACAAACATTCATCGTGGCAGTTCCAAAATACATCATCTTGACTYGGGCGAGATTCTGCCGGGATAGGTTCACGGGGGACTCGCATTCCACCTCGTGGCAGATAGGGAGAGCAGATACTTCCTTTCCCTCTCTGAAACCCAGCGACTCGGGCTCTCATCTCAGATGTGGAAGATACAGGTTTAATTCCCACCGTTACAAGAGTCCCACTAAAGATTCACCTTACAAGAGTCTGTTTAAGTGTTGGACACTCTCAGGTTAGGGTCTCCCAGAATCCCCTTCTTAATACTGTTGAAGCAACTCTACCTAGCTGAAATAATAAGCATATAACACATAAAACTGTACTACACTTTTACAATGTACTTGTACAGATGCCACTGCAAAGYGAGTGTGGAATGCTATAATACTGGAATCATATTCTCCTGCATTCCCATAGCGCAAAGTCAAGAGACTTCAGAAACTATTCTTACCTTGAAAATGCAAAAATTACTAAGATCTTTGTGAAAATAARCACATAACCTTAGGTGTAAAAGCTAAAAAATGAAAGACCCCAAAACTCCACAACCACACTGTACAAACACACTCACGCATTCTGCCACCAAAAAATACCATTAACTTCCCCTTGGGTTTAGAAAAAGGTCATGCTTTTCCCATACCAATTCAAAAATTTCTGTACCTCAAGAGTGGCTATTTTCCCCCTCCTCTGACCTTGAGAAGCAGCGTTCCCCGCGGGCACGCCAATAGTTGTAAAACACGGAGTGCAGGAGGAAATAGATACGGATAGAAGGCAAGCAGTTCTGTTGTCCTTTCGCACACTCTCAGTGGGACGTAGAATGCGTTTGAATGTGATCCATCAAGACATTGATCCCTCACGGAAGTGGAGATGTGTAAGGAAACTTCAAGTGCTTTTTAACCAGACTTACCTACAGGAGAACATACTGAGCAGTACAGTAAGAAGATACCTATATTATCAATAGTCCCGTGTCATGGGACAACACAGCGGAGGTGAGCAGAAATCAGATGTGTTCTGGGGCTCTCGAGGTTATATGTTCACCTGGAACAATTTCTCCTTGAAATGTAAAGAGCAAACTGCTCTCTGTGGTGGTCTATTTAACTACATCCTGCATCAAAATCGGTTGCAGGAAAATGGGGATGCAATATAGAACAATACCTTTTAAGAGAATATTTTAGAGGAAACACTGAAGAGAGAGTATTATATTTTAAAGCTGCCAAACTCCATAATTAAAYGAAAAATGTGTGATTAACTGTAAGAATTTTCTGCTTATGCCTAAGACTCAAAGAATGAAATCAAAATCCTTAAAAGCCATTGCTAAATGAAGGAAACGCACGAGCTGGCCCTGGCAGTGAAGTCTGTCACCAACACAGGCTTTATCCTGCTTAAGCCACTTCATTCTTTGATCAGGAAAGAGAAAAGAGTGGCTTGAGTGGGTTTATTTCCGAAGGCTGGCAAGCGTCTCAGCTAGGACAGCTGCATGCTCTGAGCTCAGCTCAGGAGTTACTCTGTTTTCCCCTTCCCCTCCCCACCCCCCCGCCAAACCCTGCGGGCCGGATCTTGCAGAGGGTCCTGCCAAGTACCAGGACCTACCCTCCAGTCAGCAGGGCTAATGACAGCACCAACCACCACGCGCTTGGGGCCAGCTCAGAAGTTTTCCACRAGAGGCAACACGTTGAAAAGCAGGGAGATGCAGTTTCTCCTAGTTGCTGCAGTCTTTACTCCTCCCCTCCCAAGAGCCACCACACAATGTCCACTTCAGYGCACCACGTCTGTCTGGTGCCCCACCTCTGCCTTGTTCCTGCATCCGAATGCCCCCGCTCATCCTCAGAGCAGACGCACACAGCTCACGGGAGCCCAGAGCCGGTCAGGGCCGCCGCTGYGCACCGCAATCGTGCCAGCCTGAGCGACACCAGGTCTAGAAGAGCAAGTTTCTTGAAGCTACGTTAGGTTTAAGGCACAACAACCCATCCTAATAGCACACAACATCTCAGTGGGTAGCCTTAACAGGATTAGCCAGAGCACTGAGTTAAGTGCAGAATCAGACTTAATTGCCACTAATTGCACTGCAGGGCCAAGGGCCGAACCCCTCCGAAGGCTGCGTTCTCTCCCATCCACACCCTGACCTGCACTGTGGACCAGGGGGACTGAGAGCAGCCCCAGCATTTAACCTACAGAGATCAACGGCAAACTCCATCCACTCTCAGCGGTGATGGATTAGGTCATCCTCAGGAAGAAGTGCTTCCAGGATCACATTCACATTTGGCATTTATTTTCTGAAGAGGGATTTATTTAAAGYGAAGCTAAACATGGAGCATTGTTGCTTCGTGTGTTTAGCTTTGCAAGGCTTGATTTTGTGCATGGGTTATTTTTGGTAATACAGGACTTCGGTGATGGAGTTTTGGATTTAATTCAGATCTAAATTTGATTGGTTAATTCATCAGTTAGGTTTCTAAAGAATCTGGGAACCAACAGAGCCTCTAACCATGAAAAATGTGACACTGCTCTTTGATTACCAGCTGGGATCTCCAAGCTCTTTTGGCCTACAAAGCGACAGTTTTTCAAAATATACAGCAACTAATATTTCATTTCAGTTGGCAGGACTCCATAAAATGGTTTGGACCTTACAGCGCACTTAAACTCTTTGATAAACAGACTGTATAGATTGAGCAGATGGTGGTTCAGGAGTTCAAAATGCTCAGGTTTCCAGCTGAACATACAATAACCTGTAGGCAGATGCAGAATAACGTCTGAACAGGTTGAAACTGTGTCTGGGATGTTCTGTTTTACTTGTTAGATGCTGAGGGAGAGCCGGTCTGACACAGGAACATGTGAACAGTGGGGATTATCCACCTCTGTGGGAGAAAGCATCCAGTCTACGGGTGAAAGGCAGCTGCATCGTCGCATGGCCCTTTTTACAAGCCAGCCTAGTTCCCTCTTAATGGTCGTTGGCGATTGCACCCTCGTCACTTCATTTGGAAGGCAGCATCGAACCTCACTGCTCTAGGGGACAGGTACTGACATTTAATCTACGTTTTAAGTGAATTTACAATGAAACTGAGGCTTTAACCTTCCCTCTCTCCCTTTCAAAGGGAGAGGTCTGGGGGAAGGCAAGTCACAGTCACGTGAAAGAAAGCCAAGAGCAGTACGGCTTCTGAACCGAGGTACGGTGTTAGAAAAGAAGCCAAATCCTGCTGGCTGCCTTTGCTGGACAYGCATGGGCCTGCGCCATGGCTCCCCATGGAGCCTACAACTCCAAGAGTACGAACGTCGAGCACACTCCGCAAGGCTCGCCTCAAGCACGTTCCTCCAGTGATTTCCCTTTCCAGCCTATTAATGATCCCGTGGGAAATATGACTGACTGGGCAAAAAGAGGGTGCTGAGACAGCCATTCCTGCCTGCAATAAATCACATTTTCCTCCTGGCTTGTGGTTACCAAATTCAGGTGCTCCCAACTCAGCTCCTCCTGCAGGAAGCTAACAAGTGTGGCACCAGGAAACATCTATTTCCAAGAGGAAAAGCCGAAAACCGTGCACAAGGTGGGACAATCTGATCTTAAAATCTCTCAGCAATTTTAAGCTTTTTCTTTAAGTTGAGGGATTTGCTTCCTGAGAGTGTATCAGTTACAGAGGAAAAGAAAACCAATTTAAAATTAAACTTACTGGCAACAATGGCAAAGGAGAAGGAAAACATGGACTTTTCCTCCTTACGGAGTTGGATTTTGACTAGCAGTTAGAACAGTTACAGCACCCAGCAGAAAAGCAGTTCTGGAATCTCATCACCATAATGCAGAAAAAAATACTAACTCAAGCTTAGTAACTGTATGATCTTTTTTTTTAAAAAAAAAAAAAAAAGGAGGGGAGCAAAAAAGGGTCTCACACATGCACCTGAAGAGTCCCATGATCTGATCTCGAAAAGACTCATCAGGATTCTGAAAAAAAGGCAAATCTGAGGCACTTCACACAGTTCTCCTTAGAGTTGAGCTGCAAGACATTCAGTAAGGTGTCCCTACCTGCTACTGAAACAGAGACTTTCCGTGTTGTCCCAGCATCTCTCTCACATCCTATACACTCAGGAAATTCAAGTCAAGTCCTCAGCGAAGCCTAGGGCATCAGCCTCCAACAGCTGATGCACAGACAGCAACGGTCTGATCCTTCTCCTGTGAACACTCAGGCCATCAGCCTAAGCAGGAATAGTGCTGTGAGTCTTTGATTAAAAAAAAAATAAATAAATAGAATCCTGTTTCTGGTAGTCCTTCCTTCTCTTCTTAAGTCAGTTAATATGAAAGGCTTTTTGTTTTCTCTACCTACCTCCCCCCTCAGAAATGAAAGACCAGGGAAAACGAATGTTTCAAGAAATTAAATGGCAAGTTGTGTTATTTTCAGGGGGTTAGATGACAGGAGGCATCACATTTAAAAGTACTCACTTGATCAAAGAGCCCTAAAAGGATTCAGCAGCACTGAGAACTATATATCAAATAGGATTATGATAGATTTAAGAGACTGAGCCATTTATAACTTAGGGCAGTCTCCCTCTTTGAAGCCTGCCTTGGTAATTGATCCATTTTTCTATAAACCAGAACCATAGCATTGCATTAAAAATCTGTATCTATTCCAAAAYTATTAGCTTTGTACAAGATAATCAGGAGAAAAGGTAACATTTGTATATGACACTAGAATTTTTGCTTGAAAAAGAAAACAGTTATGACATCTAAATAGAGCRAACATTTTTTTAATCACTATTACCATGTCCAACAAATTCTCTTCTGCAGCATATCAAAGCACCAGTTGTGCATTAGGAAAACAAATCACACAATAAAAGTAGAAACTATTGTTTTTGTGTTACACAAATAATTGAAAATGGCATGAATGTATCAGTGGCATTTATTTTACTTGTTGGGACATTCAAATCATGCTGAGAAGAAATCTGAAGACACACATGCAGATCAATCTGGATGCTCTTACTCATGCAAGTATTTTTTTTTCTGTGGGAATACTCTCCTTGGGACAAATCATGGTTCTGTTCAAGTCAATGGCGAACCTCCCATTGACTTCAAAAGCACCTAGTGACTTTGGTACTGAGTGGTACTGATGGTGGAACGAGAGAAGCCACGGCTCCATACACCAGCAAGGGGTCTGTGAGATCTAGATCTCACCTAAGGCAWGCATAAGGGCTTGATTTTATACTGGTTATCAGGGACACTGTCTACCCATTTGTAAGGGGTAAACAATAATGCTGCTAGTCTCTTTTCACCTTGCAAATGGTGCTGCTGAATTGCAAAGCACTAAGTAGAAACCAGCAGAGTCAAGATCTCCGGCCATTTCAGTACCGTAAGAAATGTGGTTGGAAATTGCTTAGGAAGAAAAAAGGGAAGAAATCCTGAGCTTCTGATAACTTGTATGTCTGCCAACCTGATGTAATTTGCATGCATGCTGGCTTTCAAAAAGAGCCCAGCAAGCTCAAATTCCAAGTGAAAATGAGTGATGTAAAAAAAGGTTTGTCATGGCCATGACCACGCAGATACTAAACCATGCAATCCACAAGCCACATGGGCAAATCCACAAAGACTTGAAGACAGGGTATTATATCAGCCTTCCCTACAGTTCCACCCCTTCATTGGACACTAAATATTAACATTCAGTGTATTTACTTATGAAAGATTTGAAAATAATCAAAAAAACCCTTTAAATGTGATAGGAAAAACATACTGCGGTACAGAGCTACAGTATTTTTGACCACTACCAGCCTGATAGGCGGCAAGCTAAACATACAGAATAACTTAAATTCAAAATTAAAGGTTTGCTTGGCATTAAAGCAACCCTTATACTTGTTAATTTATTAGAATCATTAGCGTAACTGAAAGAAGAAAAGGAATAATGCCAAGCTCCAGACTCCAAAACCCACTGCACTTATTAAAGCACTTTCTACAGTCAAGTCAGGTTTTTGCTGAACTTAGTGGATGAAAGCACTGCCCATCTATCTATCTTATCCTACCGCAGACAGATCCTACCTTTTCAAATGATGCAGGTATAAGTAGGACTAATGTTAGCATGTCTGAAATTCAGAGAATATTTTCACCACCTAATTCATAGCTGCTACAAAAATAGGTAAGAGCCTAACTTGTTCTGGCACTTTGGTTTATCTGCTGGTGGCACCAGCCTCTCCCCATCGACCGTAACAGGAACCTGGGGAACTTAAGTTCAGAGTTACCAACACAAGCAGCCRCTTCTTCGCCTCTGCACGTGGCTTCCTCGTGGGAAGCCATCACTGCAGTTAAATCCATGAYACTATCTAGACGTGTCTATGTGCATGCATGTATGAACACGTGAGACAGAAAACTGCACAGCTCTCTTATGGGAGTATGCATCCACTTAAATGCATATTCACTGACATTTTCACAAAATTTTTATTAGGGAATACCTTTGGTATGATTTAGACTATTTTATCTCAYAGCTCCTTTACCTAAAATGACCAGAGGCTGTGCTGAAGGTGCATATTTTCTCCTGCTATTAATAGAAAGTGCATCTGGTAAATTCTTAGCTGTTTCCACACATACGTTTTATGCAAGCATATAGCCACACACACACACACACGCAGATACGRAAGAACTTTTCTTAGGTGGTAAGGAGGGTTGGAGACTCATAGATCAATGGCAACTGCAGATTAACTGCAGCTTTACATGCCACCAAAAGCAGTTTGTTTTCCGTACTAAACTGTAGTTTATTGTCCTCAAAGTCAAATTGCTTCCGYACCATCAAAGACCAAGAGAGTTTTCTCCACTGAATTAAATGGGYGCAGAAACAAGATATTAGATGGCAGCCAGGAATCCACCCAGTGTGTATCCAGATGGAGACGGGGGCATTTCACAGCAGGAAAAGACACGTCTTACACTTCCAGATCTTCTCTCACAATAATATGTTCCACTTCCTGTTTTCTAATTGGAAAACACTCACACACGCACACTTTGAACATATTAAATGTGAGTTGTTTTGTGGCCTCTGTGAAGGACTAAATATGCCCAAACTGAAAAGTAAAAACAAAATTTTCAATCGGAAAATTCCTTATGGACATTTCTAATACTGGAAAAAATGGAGGCTTCAGCTGAACCACCACACAAAACCGAGGTTTTCTTTATCAGCGACTACTTATCATTCACCTGGGTTCTCAGCCAAAGTCATCCTGGAAGCCAGCAAAACCCACTCAAGCTCACAGACTTACACTGCAAATGAATTTTTCTCCCCCTGCTTACTCAGGGGGCAAACAAACACCATTTGACCTTGCATTGATTTCTTTGATTAATTTCCCATTTATGCCCCATTTTGAGGGCTTAAGAGGGATATATGAGATTCACAGCATTTTTACTGGTCCTTTAAAGAGGGTTGGATTTCTCCCTTACTGCATACTACTACACAAAATTATGAAAACAATCCATTTTAACCATTCATTTCAGATGCAATTACCAACCCCATCAAGGTTCGTTGAATTACTCTAGCAGATCCAATCTAAATCAAAATCCGCCCAAACCTTGCATTACATTTTGTCTACATTCTTCCCATTAAAAAAAAAAATATTTACAGAAGCTTAGATTTCAACATTATTTACAGTTACAAAATAATGGTTTCTGTCAGGCTAGTTCAGCCCAAATCATGAAATGCTGTTCAAAATGTCCCTGAAATTGGATGGTAAAGGCCAGCTGGTTAATTCTGTGACCTGTTTGTTTCTTTTAATTTTTTAAAATTCAGTCAAACTTCAGTTGGAGTTGTTTGGGAGTTTTTGTTTTCGTTTTCTACAAACAAGCTTTGGAAACTATGCAAGCGCAGAAAAGAAGGATTTTTCTGAACTTCTTTCCTCCAAGCTTTCTGTAGCAGAACCAGTTCCCACAGTGTGAGCACAGACCCACTGGACCCAGATCCCAAAGAACCGCTGTGAGCCGGGCTGGACAAGCAGTTCCCACGTTAGCCCACGCGAAGCACCTGGGGCCGGGGAGCCGGTGACCCACGCGAGGACACGAAAGCAGGGCTCCCACAACACTCCGCCAGCGTACGCAGGGATTTGGGGTGAAAACCTGGTCCCAGAAAAACTAAAGGAGAGGTTGGCTGTGGACATCAGCGAAGTCAYGGATAGTCTCCTGAGTGATGTCGCCCACATCTAATGGGCCAGCGTAAGTTTTGTGCACTGATATTCAACACAAGCACTGTGGAGGCCTGATACAGTGGCAAAGCTGATRCAAATTGCTGGGGAACGTTGTTATTACACTACACACAATTACGCTATCACCCAGAGACTCCAATTAACAGCATGGTCTTACTGCACAGTCCTTGCTTCAAAGAGAGTTTGATTTAAAAAGACAAGGCAGGTAACTGAAGCCTTAGGATATACACCGTACAACCGAGAAATGAGGCAAAAGTAATTAGGTGACTTGACCAGGATCACACAAAAAATCTTTGGCTGAGCCAGACCCTGCTTCCCTCGCGCTCAGCCCTCGCCTGGAGCCCCAATTACAAGAGCGCTCTCCTGCTCTGACCTCGGCCGAGCTGCAAGCGCGCGCGCACGTCCCACACCGGTCCCCTCGCCGGGCAAMCACCACTCTGCCGAGGCAGTCGGCTTGGAGAAGCGAGAACAGATCCAAGACAACATGACTCTTTTTACATCTCTTTAGTGAGTACATTTTTGCAAGAAGCCTACAAAACATTACTAGCAGTAGCGTGGGTAAATGCAGCCTCAAAAACAGAAACTGAAGCTTGAAGCTGCCAATGCTATAAATTGGCAGGACCAGGACCTGCTATAATTTCCAGAGAAAAAGGAATGAAAGTGGGAGTTTCAATATTAAAGTTTCCTTTTTTTTCTTTTTAAGATTACATTAGAATATACCTGACATATTTCTTACATCAGTTTTATTTTCTGAAGTTGCCTTTGATCCAGGCTGTGAGTATGCCAACTAAACTTAATTGAAGGATAAAAGCACTTTTCCCTCTTTTCTCTCTTCCTTCTCAGAAGCAAAATGGGGAAGAAATTGATATAGCTTGTTGTTTTAATTAATATGAAACATTCCACTGCAAAATCAGGTAGCACCAGAGCAATAGCTAGCAGAAACTGCCATATTTCTGCTAACCCTAACGCAGCTGAGCTTTTTCCCAAAACGTCTGGCAAACACCACGAAACCATACCTGCCAAGAGAAAGCCAGTAGTCACAAGGAGAACTTGTGCACACATTAATTTGCTCGAGTTGGAGAGGAGTAATGAAACAGAGGCCATTTTTGCCCAAGCTTCTCTCAATGAGTTACTAGTCCCCACACATTCTTTCTGTTCAGGCTTTGCAAACGTCRGCCCATCAGGAGGCTGTCGAGCACCTCACCCCGACGCCTAGATCAATTATCATCCCAGGTCTGGATAGCCTGAGCGCACCGCATCCCGCRTTCAGCATCACCCAGGCTGCTAAGCACTGGAGTAGCTATCTGCAACCAGAAGGAAAACTGCACAGATCAAGGATTTACATTAAGGCAGCAAGCCACCTAGGAGATGCGCTATGTTTTCTTAAGCAAGTAAATCATTACAAATGAAAGGCAAAGACTGCAGATTAATTATCCAACTTACTCTTCCACTGCTGCTTAGTGAGATTATAACTGTGACTCTTGCAGAAAGGGGACACTGCAGTATAATTGTCTTAAAAGCTCTCTGTAGCTTAGTGAGATTTAGCCTGTAAGTGTGATAAATCTGCATCAAACAGAAGCCGAGAGGCTACRTATGGAGCTCAGGTAGCGTGCGCCACCTCGCTACCTTCACCGAGGAGCTGTCAGCGTGGGACAGGGCTAAGAAAGAGAGATTCTGTGATGATATTAATTTTGGATGTTGAAGGCAAAGCCAGCCTGACTGATGATGTTGCTGATTTAACCTTAGCATTTAGACTTAGCATATTTCAGGGCTATCCTTTACTCAAGCTTCTGAAAGCAGGAACTGCATAAAAACGTTCACGTCTTCCTAGCAGGCAATTTTTCTAAGGTTTATAGTGGCRTTACATTTGTTTATCAACTGATTCAGAAAGGATTGGAAATTAGCACATCGGCCCCCACACCTCCACCCAGCGCCGGGCTAACGCTTCCACACGTCCTCAGGTGAGCTGAAAGCACAAACTCCTGCCAAACGGAACACAAGCAAAATCACCTGCAAACTTTTTAGATTAACATTATTTGCAACAGGAACAACTACTCATTTTTTTTAAGCACAGATATTTAATGCTTTTTGATTCCAGTGACTGTCAGGGMAGAACCTACCATATCCTTCCTGAGATCCAGGCAACCTCCACTGCCGTGCTGCTGYGTTTCCATCCAGACTAAAGCATGTCGCTTTAATTTCACTACACTCCTGCTACTACAAATGTTTCATAATTGCCATGAACTCCCTGAAATCAGTTGTTTCTACAATTAATGACTGATTACACACAGTGTTAACCGTTGCAGGCAACAGTTCATTAACCACCGACATGTGACAGTATGAAAGGACTCAGGCTTAATTCAATCAGCTTAGTCTACAGAACTACACCAGCAGGATGTTTGGGAGGATTGTGTGTGTGTGTGTGTGTGTGTGTGTAGACATGTGCAAACACTCCTGAACTTTAACAAAACTCCCAATCCTGACTTAAATCGAATCTAGAATAAGCTTAACCCACCTCCCAGATCTGAACTACCTGAAACACGTCAGATGAATCCTCCAAACCCACAGCTGAATTCTGCAGCTCAGGTCAATCTGAAGGTTTTACTATAAACCAGCTATGGCACCTGATCTACAGTCTCCGTAATAAGACAGCTGTGGCGGTAACGGTCAAACATTTTCCCGAGAAGAATTATTTCACAATGTTTAATTCTGAAGAGCACTGATTAAAAACATAATGTAACTAATCCAGGCAGGGCAGCTGAGAGAAGTACATTAGGTGTAYGCACCCTTTAGATTGTGACCCAGATTCACCAAGTAATAGCACATGATTTGTTGCTTATCACCTCTGCCAGCAGCTTAGGAAGCGGAAGAAACTCTGTATCTACATACCTTTCACTTATTGACCTGGGTGTTACTAGGTCCAAACAGATAGCGACAGCAGCTAGTAAGAAAAGGAATCGAACAACATTCATTGACAGGACTCACCAGTCCCCACGGACTGGCTGCAATTGGCAGCAGCTTCTCAGTTTCGATGTCCAAATATAGTAAGGTAATCACAGAGCTGATACATCTGCAGTCCAGTCTCCACTCATCAGCATTTTCTTCTTTTCTTTTTCAGTAGACTAAAACCAGACAGGAGTTCAGTGGCAGAAATAAAAGAASGAAGAATAACACAAACAATAATCAACAAGGTTTTGTTTTTAAAGAGGGGAAAATAAATGCCTTATTTAGCACTCTGAAGGCAGCAGAAAGATTCCTGTTGACCTCTCAGGGGATCAGATCAATCTCTTAAAGATGTTACTAAATACCTAAAGAAATGCTTCAAACCATTTATAATACAATCTTTTCCTAAAGAGAGCTTTTGTAGAAAAAAATCTTATGTGCTGTCTAGGTGGAACTCTGCTAGCCTGGCTGCAAATCAAATGTCATCTTCAAAAGTCCTAAGGAGCCTCTCTCAGGCTGCACTGAGTTACTACAGATGCCTCTTTATCCAGAATAAAATCATAAATACAAGCTTGATCACCATGCAATTCAATACAGTCTTCTAAATACTTGATTAGTCTTTAAGATCTTGACATCATACTCCGCTCAAACATGAGCCTTATCAAGGTGCGAAGGAAACCTCGGAATCACTCATAGGCAGCACAAAGCCACCCATTAAGCATGCGACACGGATGAAAGGTACAGAACGAAGCCTACTGCCTAACAAGAGAAAGGGTCATGAATCTGTGGACCTACAAGTCAGTCTGGGCTCTTAGTACGAACACTCTCATTTCACACCACTCACCCCTCGGAGCCAGAACTCAAACAAAATGCTTTCAATTCTCCTTAAGCAGAGCAATAAAGAGTGGAAAGAACTTTTCAAAAACYTGTATTTTCCTCTCCACTTGCTCTCACATGCGTAGAAACAATTCTTTCACAATTCACATGGACTCATCTCCACCGCACACTGCTCTCCCCTGCCCAGTCATTGATTAGTAATGAGAAGAAAAAGCAGCACTGCATGATCTCTGCTTTCAGTAAAAGACATTGAAGTAAATGAATCCCCCAACACCAAGCACAGGCAAGAACAGGYAACATGGACAACTAACTTCTTCAGCGCACGTGGAAGGCAAGCTATTACAGGCCATGACATACGCACGTTAGAAAGTCCTGTTGCCTCTAAAGTGGCTGTTGAGAAACTAGAGGCAGAGGCCATGGACTTCCCGAGTTCCTCAGCAAAACCCTTGTGCTCCAAATAACTTCTCTCAGACAACAGCTAACACGATATAAAAGCGGAAAGATGGGCATTGGGTTCCACAAAGGGCAGGAAGCAAAATCAGTCTGGGAACATTGGTAGGAAATTCCATGTTTTTAAATACTTGGATTTGCTACAAATTTATCCGACTTTCTTAAGCTTTTTAAAGCTGTCATTCCAAAAGTGACATGCGCCCAGAAGAGAGATAAAAGACTAACTTTCAGGTTGAGACATTATATGAGGTTTTATTGTATGGAAGCTGCAGAAACAGGGATGAGTTGTCTGGCAAGCTCTCTCCGCCTCATCCACRGCTACCAACCCCAGTGAGCAGCTGGAGGGGCTTCATGGAGGCGCAGACTTGGGCAGACTTCTGCTTCCATCCCAATCTTTAAACATTGGTTGTTCTTGCTTTAAATATTTATAGGGAATGCAGGAAGTGTAGCTTTACTATAATAGAAGAGAAGAGATGACAAGAAACTCGTTCTCTCCAACTTCTGTTTCACTCTAATCCCTGGTTGCTGGAAGTCAGGAATTTTGATACGCTATGTAGCACTAACAGTGGGAGCTTCAGATCTAGCAGGCTCTGGGCCCCTTAGCATAGGGTTAAATGTCAAAAGCAGAGGAAGAAGCTGTCTGTAGTGAATGTGAATTACGTTTTCCCTTTCTCAGCAAACCAGAGAAGCTATCTGCCACAAGAAAGAACAGCAACTGCTGTGCTGCCGTATTGCAATATATAATGTCCACTCCAAGGCATTACAGCGGATAATCACTACTACTAAGTTTGCAGTACCACCTGTGAATGAAATCATGTGTACTGTCTTTATTTCAAGTGACTTAAACTCTTTTTGCCTTTCAAACAGTCTACCATTTATCCCTCTGCCATTTTGGCCTTGCCAAATAAGACAAAAGTAAACCACTATTAACCGTATTAACCAATTATGATGTATCCTATTCTTATAATTAATCCCATTCATTCCAGTGGAATCTTCCGTAATTACATACATATGTTAGCAAGTCAGTTAAGCTAGCTAGTTTAGAGCCAGTAACAACATTAGTCAATAATAATATTTCTTCCTCCTTCCAAAGGGAGCATCTTTGTCCTGCGAGCTCAAGCTCCCATTGGCAAAGGAGCCTGTGGCTGCTCTCAGAGAGAGAACTGCAACATTTGAGCACAAAACAGGTACCACAAACACCATGATGCTCAGTGAGACCAACAGCGTTCCCCTCAGACCAAACCAGGTCCTGCTAAGAGGAGCAGCTGCTATCTGCCTTGTTGAGGGTGCAAAAGTGAGGCACAAAAGGTTATGCATCTGTCCAACACACTAACATGAGGGCTGCAAATAAAAATTAATCTTTCTATTCTAGCAACAGGACAATTTTCTACATCTCTGAAGCTTTTTTTAAAAAACCAAACATACCCTGACTAGGCTTAACTCCAACACGGCTGTGTTACATTACGATGACAGTGGAGCTGAGGGARCAGTAAATAAGAGGGCTTTGCTGGCTTGAAACTAGCTCTGAGAAAAAGCAAGAAGGAGAGATGTCTTCCCCCTAATTTGGATGGATTGGACAGGCCCAGCAACAAGTGGGCATTACTGATTTCTTCTTCAGATAAAGACTTGATGTGCTCAATTTATATATCCTGACTTTCTGGATACAAGCGTGGGGGTGTTTCCCTCCAGGAGTTTCATCAGAGCCACAACACAGAGAGGTCAGTTATGAAGGGCCAGGACTTCAGGGGAACGCTCCCTCGCTGTGGGCGTTGGAGCAGGCCTCGGGCCTCCGTCTCGGCTGACTTCTTCCAGATGTTGAAGATGGAGCTCAGGCTCAGTTCCACAGCTCACCCTTGCCTTGGTTTAAAAGGCAAAAAGGGGACTCCCAGGAAGACGTTGCTCCAGTTCTTCACGTCACCTCCACAATCAGAAGACCAAAAGGTCTGTGCTTTCGCTGATGACAGAGTAAGGGAGGGTAGTAAGGGAAAAAGCTAAAAGATTAGGTGTAAATTTTTGTCTTATTATCCCAACCACTAAACGAAGGTCTACTCTGCTTTGCCCAGCTGTTGCCTGGGGAATCAAGTACATTGGCACCTCTTGACACATCATTTGCTCAAGAAGTGCAGCAGGAGGGAGCAGGTCTGAGGGTACCTGCTGCACATACTTAGGCTGTAAGAAGAGCAACTAAGGCCAGTCAAAAATGGAGGGGAAAAAAAGTGCAAATTCTTTGAAGCAGTTCCTACTCTACATAGATAGAATGAATTTTCACCTTTCCAAAACTTATTCACTATGTTTTCTTTCAAATATTTTTGAACTTCTGAAATATCAGAAATGTATTTTCTGACTTTGTTCTTTTTCCTTTATTTTCCTCAGTTTCATGCAAATTTAAATAATCATTTCAAAAGGTTTGRGGTTTATTTTTCTGCTTGTTATTTTTTTCCTTAGGCCACAAGTAGTTTTTCTGTCACTAAAGGAGTTTCAGAAAACTGCAGGGTCAAAAAGAAAATTTTAAGTAAAATTGTTCTATGAGCACTGGAACTTAAGATTATCTTCATACCCTTCTTTGGTCTCAAGAACAAGTTCCTGAGTGGATATAATTAGAGCTGAGTGCACTCAGACATTTGTTTTCACAAAACTTTAAGGCACTTAACCTTGACACCTTTATTGTCTGTAAAATTTAGTGAAATAGGCCAAAAAGTATAAGTTTAGGAAACCAAGATAAAAAGAAAAAAAMCAAGGACACAAAAAGCATACAGGTGATAAAGGAACAAAGGAAAGAGGAAAATTCTGAAGTCTGAAAATTTTAAGTTCCATGGCAGTGGCTGTAATTATTTTACTGAAAAAAATAGCCTATTTTATAGTACTAAACTTTATAAGTATGAATAAAAGGAAACGATCTGAAACCCTAGAACTGCTCAGATCTTCTATAAATGCTGTTTTTAAGTCACAAAAAGCTGTGCCATTTGTGATGATAAAGTAAGTACAGGAGGTTACATAGTCTGCCTCTGCTCTGCATGAGAAATTTCCATAGAAGCTGGAGCTGCTCTTTATTTCTGTCCTCTAATTAAAATACATAGCAACTCCATTTGGCCTGAACTGTACGCAGTAGAAGTACAGACATGTTGTAGCATGTTAGAAACATTAAAGGGARTAAGTTTTGGAAAAACTTACAAAATGATAAAGAAGAGAAAGGTCATTTTTGACCTATCCAGTGAGCTTTTAGGTTACTATCTAAAAGCCTGATTTTAAAATCAGTGCCAGAAATTGGAGTCTGCCCACTGGAGGCCTCAGCACCACTCAGTCTGGCCCTGACTGCGAAGCGCAGAATATATCCAGCATACGGGAGAGTTCATTTATTTTCACCTTTTGGCCATTYTTCTGCAGGCAACTTGTACTAAGCTTAGAAAAGTTGGAACATCACACAATTGGGTCATGAAGTGCCTGCATCAGATAAATTATGGAGCCTGCCACCTGAACGCAAAGCAGAGCTCCAGGGGTCAGGGCTAACATGATTACAAAGGCTGATGATGTATAAGCACGGAGAATGTTCCTCCAAATGCTTAATGATGTGAGTAACCAAACTTACACATGGAAATCCTTTGAGTAGCACAAGTTGCAGCTGGGTCCGTCTCTAGTATCTGCAGTTCTTAGGCACCGTTGTGGACTGTTCATTTTCACCTATACATACGTGAAGTGACGTCCCTTGATGCTCTAGGCCATTTAGCAAAGGAAAATTACATGATAAAACCAAGCTCTTTGGGATTATAGCAGAGAGGGTTTTCCCAAAGGTTTCCAGGACAGAACAGATGCTCCGTACAGAGGACGGAATGATTAGGCCTTGGCACRGTGAGTATATCCAAGGTCCCCAAAACTCCGCAGCAGGGCTAGCAGTTGCCTCCATCTGCTTGCCAAGTGCCTTTGAGGGAACTACATTCCAGAAGCCTGATTCTGGATTTATCAGGAAGGTGAGAGACAGCCCAGATCTGCTAGGGATGGCACAGCTCCACCGATGCGAAGGCGCTCCACAGGCTGCAGAATTTGACTTTCTGAAAAGAAAGCAAGCACCTACGAGGGATGTGTGCAGCCAAAGAGCAAGCCCTTTTGTCACAGGGCAGATAAGAAAATACTCCTGAAACAGAAACAGCCAGTTTTGTTATGAGGAGAACCTGATAATGAAGTGAAATCGGAGACACAGGAGTTTTCAAACCTTCAGCCATCCAGGAAGCAGTGTTGCTTATTTCCTAACCTCGCGGACTATCCCGCATTTCATCCTCTCCCTAAACTTCCCTCTGTGCTAGTGATTTCTTTGAACTTTATCATATCCAGGGAGATTCACTTTTCAGAATGAAACAAACAAAAAGGAAACAATTTATTTGGGGCCAAATGGAAATATTTAGCATTTTTGTTTAACTTCTTCTAGTGCAGAATCTTTGTTTTAYTAACCAGAACCATCTTAGGATCATCTTTCGATAATGTCAAAATGAAGTCTTGAGCGTTTATAAAAGAACCATTTTATTTTCAAAAGATCTCCAAGCAAAATGCTTCAACTTTTTAATTTAGTTTGCCTTTTGAAATTATGAGCTGAATTCAACCTCAGCTGCCAAATGTTTTTTCTCTCCGTACAAAAATAAATTCTCAGAAAAAAATTTAAAAATTCTCCCGGGAAGGACTTTGCCATGTCCCAAATCTAGATGACTTAAGTTATGGAAGATCTTCCAACAGAATGGGAGTAAACGGCAAAGCCAAATCTGAGGCTGACAAGAAGAGCAAACATGAGACGGTGGAACACTCCTCTACAGAACTGGGCTTAAAATACACGTTTTGCAGTGTACAGACAGCACAATCCACCTGTTAAGATTATCGCACAGCATTTCGAAATGCCATGGTTTGTTTGGTAGGACAAAAGACAAGCCTCTAGGAAAACGCATTAAAGCTAGAYCATGCTAGTTCCTGCAACTTTGTCACCCATCCCAAGAGAGGTGGTATTTAAGAAAAGACAACTGCTCAGCTCTAGAGAAACGCAACTTCTAGCCCCCTTGGATATGAAGAATCAGAGCAAGAGGAAAACACTGAAAGGTGCTTACAGACCTGTGAGTGAAACAGCGCCCAACACTGGTGACTGGCGTTGTCATTCAAGCTTCTGGTCTTTGAGCATTCAGGGTTGGCAACATCGCTTCCAGGGTGGGCAGAACCGCTCATTAATATACATGATACATCTACTTTTCCATGTTGTGCAGTGCAAGCAAAATTAATCTTGATGGTCAGTTTGAGCTTGGAACTGTAATGGAGACTGTACCTGACAGTAAGCTAAGCCCAATTTCCCCTATTTGATCRAACACGCACGCTGTGAGATCATTAAAATGTGATCTCTTCTTCTGTTCATACCTGCTCGAGTTTCACATGCAAACAGAGAGCTTTTTAACTCAAAAATCAACACCTGATAYACTGGCTATACTCTGCAGTAGCCATTAATGAATGATAATTGATTTTATCAGTCTGCAACAACCCTTGCATCACTCGGGCACTTAACTAGTGGCATGGGCAATTATCTTGCAGTAATGACTGCGACGTGGTATGCTGCAGCCTGCTCGCACAGCCGCCGATCTCATGGTCTAATGTGCATCCGTTTCAAAACACAACACCTACCTTCTTCGGATAACGTTAATAAATTTACACTCAGGTTATTATAGTATCCAGCAAAGTAAGAGATGAGACCTTTCCAGAAGAAGTCTTGGATATTTAAAAAGCTCAGTCTGGCAGGGCTACGGTTTACTTGAATGGCATTCACCGGGACAAAACAGGACCATCTACAGTAACACTGCTGCATCAGTTATCTGGCGCTTGTAAACCTGCCTTCCCGACCTCCCAACAGCAAGGGAAATCCGATGTTTTCACAGCAGTGGAAGAACCTATACAGCTCTGTTTTATGTAGAACTCGCTTTCAGGCCCTAAGGAACTGCTTTTTCATTTTATTGTTGCCCTTTCCTCTTCGCCCTGAGCCACCTCTGCGTTCCCAAGCTGCTCGGCCTTTATCGGCGCGTAAAGAGGGCAGGGGCCTGCTGTGCCGCGCACCGCTCTGACGGGGATCCCTGTCACACCAACGCTCTTGCACTGCCACAGCTCGACAGCAATATCTGCCTGAAATAGCACTACTGAGCACTTGCTACATATTAAAATGCACTAAATGATGYGTTATCTGCAGAGGAGAGAGAAAATGAATAAAGGTCAATAATTAAATTTTTAAATGCCTGCAGCCCACATATTGCTGTTTGCGTTAAAGGTGGCAAAATCTTTCAAGAGTAGGTTGCTATTATTTAGCTAATAAAAAACTTGAATGCTTAAATATGTAAAGCCACAAAGTTAAACACATTACACGCTGCTCTCAACATGTCCCAGGTAGAGAACACCCCCAGAACCTGGRGAGAGCACGCACACAAGCGGTCTAGTGAGCTTCTTTAAGCTTAGCATTTTAAAAGCAAAAGGGCCTGGGAAAAAAATCAACTTTCTAGAAGCAATTTTCCCACGGAAAGTTAATTTACCCACCAAAACATCCATCCTTGCATATATAATGGAGGCCTAAATGACTAGTGTTGACAGATTTTTTTTAATTTTATTTATTAAATACTTAGCCGGATAGGAAAGTCAGATTTCTTAGACACTTACTAGYTGGAAGCTAATAAACAAAGTAGACTCTTATGAAGGATGCCAAATAAGCAATCTGATACAGATTTTCTCTTCCTTTTCTGCAGGGAGTTGGGTGCTCTTTTTTCAAGCCACTGATTCTTACTGCTGCAGCAGTGCCACATACTGCTTCCAGAGTTGTCCTATATTTGCAACACAGCCCAATTCCAAATGAAACCAGCATCAGCCAATCTGCTCACTTCAGCGAGCTCTGGATCACAGAAACCTACACAGAATCCATTCCCTGACTACAGAATTAAGCTGTGATATAATAAATCTTCACAAGCCTCCACTCAACTCACACCTGTGCTCATTTAATTCTGCAGCTTCTGGTCCTGAATCATACCCAAGAAGCTGTGCTCTACCATCAGCAYGTAAACGTGGTGGAAACATCGTGACCCAGTGTCATAAGTCACTCTTTTTACACAAACAGGATCCTAAATACCAACTGATTGTTAAAAGGGCATTTACCAAGGTTTATTAAGTACATAGAACATAAATCCATTTGGCATATAATTAATTCAAAACTAGATGAGCACTAAATGTGCAATTAAATCTGCAAAGAATGTTCAGGCCTTTAGTTGGCATTTACAAAGGAAGCTACAAGAAGTTTATTAGCTAGCAATTTATTGCTAAAATACTGGCAATTCATGAGTATGTTGATTGAAATCTAACTTGCTATCACTATATTGTTATAGGCCAATTAAAGGCCTAAACAACCCTTTCAAGTAAATTAAGAAACAATAGAAGTTTTATGCATTAATATGAATGTTGTAAACCGCACAACTAACGGGTCTTTTATTAAAGCTCAACAAGTGTGCTTCTCCCCAGCTGTACCGACCCTTTTCACACGCACTCTCTTACTTTAGTGGTATGTTTCTAAACTCCAAGGAGACACTGGGGACCTGCTGGCARAATTGTACCACTGTCACCAGGTAAATACTGCATAGGACATCATACTGTAGGTTTTAATACAAAGGCACATTTTAGGAACTTTTCCAGGCAAAATCGTAACCTAGGTGCTGAAACAGAACGCASCAAAACAGAGTGTGTTACTGATTCCCCTGCCTGGAAAGTTCTCCTCTTGGGCTCACAGCTAGCATACAATTTGTCCAGCTTAGAAGAACMCTGTCGCACACATCCTGATCAACATAGGCTTCAGGTGTTACCCGCCTGGTGCTCAGACGCACTATCCACGTCAGCGGTTGGCTATTCGGTCCCYGAGTGCGGGAACATACACAAACGCACTCCGAGGCCTGCAGATCTGTGCAACAGACGGTATCTCTGGGGCTTTGTTTCTTGCTTGGTTTYAGAGTCATCACAATCAACATAACTGTAGCTCGAAAGAAAAACACCAAATTCCAAATCTGCTAAATCTGGTGAAAATTGGGATTCAGGTCCAGGAAACATGGCCTGAAACTCTGTTTACAACGAAGTAAATACTGACTCTGAACAGCCACGAATTTCTCAAAATATATGCTTAGTATGAACTTGCAGACTAACCTATAGTCTGAGACTAATACTCAAATACATATCCAACTCTGCCCGTACACTCAGTTTATTATTATTCTTTTATTTCTAYGAAACATAATCTCTGTCCATAATAACATCAAAACACAGCCACGTGCAGCCCGTATTTTGCTCCCACTTACAACTCTCCTCCTGCGATTCTCTCCCTGTGGGCCAAGAACTAGCTCATCCCCGTTAGCCATTTCAGTTTCCACGTGCTAGAACTTCATCAGAGCTGGCCACCACGCGCAGGCGCTCCTGCAGTCACTCCATACCCTAGGAGCTCTTTCTGGGTTCCACTTGCAGAAGCTGATTCAAGCAAAATTCATACAGATGACAGAAAGTTGTTTCCTTGCACCAGGCTTAGACAGAACAGTGTTTTCCATCTGAGATTTCAGTATTGTCAGGCTTCTCATTCTTTGCTCCCACCATGAAATTCTGTGCTATTAGTGAAAATTAATGCCTTTACATTTYGCAGCAGAGCAAACTTAGGAAGAACCATGGAAAGGGGAGAGACAAACTGTCCCAAGATTACCTTTTAGAGGTGAGAGGCCAGAASTGTAAGAGAACTTGGAAGAGAGGAGGGAAAAGAACAAGGAAGGAATTACTCCAACTCAAAATAAGACAATAAATTCATCCCTCAGACACAGCCAGCTTTCTTAGCCATCTCCTTTCTTCACTGAGATTCCTCCAAGCCGCAGGGGACAGCCTCTCATGCTTGTCTGCAGCAGCTAAATGGCTCAAGATGGCCTGGCTCCTTCAAGTCCACGTCAGCCTGACTGCAGAGACCAAAGGCAGAGGCTGCGCAAGCTGCTCAGGGCTACTGAAGACTGCACATTGCTCCTCGCAGGCTCCACCACCTCAGCAACACACCTACAGTMAATTGTAAGGTACACAAAGTCCTCACAACATAGTATCATCTTACATAAAATGTATTAGAATTTTTTGCAGCAAACACTACAACAGTATTTGAAAGGCCATAAATGGACTATTGCACTTGACAAATTATATTTCAGGTTGAACTCCAGCAACTCTTTCTGGTTACGTTGCATGGTCTGGTGCTGCTCATATGATCACTTAGGGGCAAAAGAATTCACCAGCACGTAGCGTTTAAAATCTGCAGAGGACAGCTAGAGCTGGAGGCTTTGTGCACAGAGCAGTCAAACTACTTAAAAATATGCATTATCCTCTCTGACAAAATTCCATGATTAAATCCAAAGCTGAGGGGAAAACATGGCAAAAGAAGGTAATGCATAATAGTTTCCTTCTATTTCTAATTTTGGGGTTGTTTGGAATTGCCCACACACATACTTTTTTCTTTTTTCACCCTTTTTTTTATTTATTTTTAAGAACTTGACCTTTTGGCTTGATCAGGGAATTTACAGAGTTAAATAATAACTTATGTTGTCGAGAGGCTGTAGCAACTGCTTGTATTTCTCCTTAGAAAATCTGAATGCAAATGTTACAGGTGACATTACTTTGAAGTTCTATTCTTAGTTCTCTAGGAGGTGTTTAATGACATCAGAAAACATTATCCAAGGCAATAGTACAACTAAGCCTACCTTAAAATCCCTGAACAAAAGATGCCCAGAAGTAGTGAAATAGAGTGCTCATGCTCAGGATTGAGTGCACTACTAGATCACCATGTTCACCTACAAACTGGTGGGGGGTAACTCTTAACAGGCTCTAATTTTAATTTGTTTGTAGTTAACTGCACCACAAACACCATCAGTGCCTTTCTCCATGTTCAGCTCACGCGTGGATTCGTCTTGTAATTTTTAAAGAAACTAACAGTTCCCAGGCTAACTTAATAACAAGACACCAGAGATATCAAAAGAGTTCACTGACAAAGGCTGGGCTGATTCCTTGGAAATAATAGGATTATATATGATGCAGTCGGCTTGAGCCACAGAGCATTTCTGCTGCTCTGCCTGGGATTTTGAAGAGGTGCTTGAAGAGCAAACCAACGGGAGACAAATTGTGGTGCTGTCCTAGCAATTCCACTTCCTGCATTAATGCCATCTTGTCTGCTTACGTTAAATTTTCACTGTAAAATGACATTCAAATGCACTAGACGTTGAGAGGGAAGTTTAATCTCGGAGTACTACTGATATGTTACCCAGGGTCCACGGCATGCTGTGAGTAGCTGTATGCCAGGACAAATAGTCTCTACGGAGCTTTTGGTTTACATATTAATGCCGCTAATTTACATGCAATCTTCGTTCAGTCCCGGCCTGGCCCTGTTTGCTCAATCTCCACCTGTGCTTAAGCCACAGGGCGTTTGTCTCCGGTCTAGCCCGGCTGAGCAGTGGGGAAGAGCTGCTGGGGCTGGCCCGTAGGGAGGCCTAGCCCTAGGAGACGCYGAAGAGGGATTTATATGCACAAATATATTCACCAACAACAAGAGAGCAGGATTTACTGGCGCCTGCCACCGAGTCCTGAGTTATGACGAGGACTGCGTCAGCTGAGCTATTTTCAATGTTCTTTTGTTTCGGGTTGATTGAAGTGCAGTGTGAACCGTGCAGCTCCCACTGGCAGCTGATAAATAAATACCGGCGGAGCAGCTCCCCTGATTGTCCTTCCCTCCCCTCCCTCTCACTCCCTCTCCTTCAAAATGCATTTCCAAAACTGCTCCGTGCATTCCCTAGTCAGGTCACCAGAGGAAATCAGAATTTACTGGAAGGCCTTTAGTTTTCACAAGGCTATTCAGGAAAGTAAGAGAAAAAATCGCTTGGGAAAAATCTCATCTGAAAAAAAMCAGCACATTTCACAAAAATATGAAACACAAACATTGAGTATGAATATACCAATATGCCACTAAATAAAAATAATCCTTAGAGCTTACACAGAGCTTTTTGACTCTACAAAGCAAACATTAACCAATTAGTTAAASCTAAAACACAAGCGTTAAGGTCAGCCATGCACTAAGCTGCTGCAYTGTAAATATGAATTAAGTCCATAGACTTAAATCATAGTGCTTCGGATTTTTGGTAGTACAGCTGACAGCAGAGCACGGCTAATTGACTAMATGCAAAAGACGCCCCAACCTTTCAAATGCAGCTCTGTGTGTGCACATACATGCAGGGTACCACCAGAACCTGGGRTCTTCAGATATCCAGGATGATTTTTCCACTGCTACTTTATTGTTACACTTTATAGCGAGTAACGCTTTTAGAATCTGATCATCTCCACGCACAAAACAACACCTTTGTAAGTAAATAGTGAGGCTTTCAGAGTATCCGTTGCATCGGCCCGGCTGGGGCTGCAGCTCCTCAGAGCACGCAATTCCATTGGAGCCCAGCGCTTAGTAGCGTCAGAAAAAAAAAAATCTCAAAAAGCAGCTTGCTCAACTTCAAAGTTGCCCAGCTCTAAAACAAACRCGCTCCTATCTCTTTAAATCCGCTTCCTTGTAACCACAAACATGTATGTTTTTCATAAAGCTCTGGAAATTGTACTGGCCCCAAGGGAMGGTACCAAGTGGAAACCCTGATATCTTGAGATTAGAACTCTACTAGTCCTGAGGTACACCGCGCTGTTTGTAACAATTATAATAATACACCTGTACTACCATTGTCAGTGTGGAGTAGCCACATGGGGTCTCATTAGTATTGTATTAGGACTGCATGGGGAAACGGATAATGGCCCATAATGAAAAATGCCAAATTTTCTGTATAATAAAAATGAACTTGATTAATGAAAATCACTTTCAGGGAAAGAGTTACAGCGTTGTTAGAAATAAAAAATGATGTATTAATCCGACACTCTTACAGATGGTCCCAACCTCCTGACAACTGCTATTCATTTGAGATGCTATTAGCATGCATAATTATGCTAATTAAGTTGTAATTAAGCACCAATTCTTCAGAGGGCTTTTTTTGTCTATCATTTAATACTACTCAGCTTCAAAGAGTGCTTAAAGCTTTACACAGTGTTTCATGAGAAAGGGGTTCCCAAGTTTCTTAGTAAAGACTTAGCAGCTGAGCTGTGGAATAGGGCCTGTAATCTTTGTTTTGGTTAAAGGGAAACCAGTAAATAGAAGCAGGATCTGCCAATTGTTGATAAAATAATTAACACTTTCTGCTAAAATAGCACAGTTCATACTAGGACAATTATGAAAAGGAGAAAAATGGTATAATTATCAATGGAGCCAACACCAGTGGCCTATTATGGCTGCTACCCCTTAATTTGAAAAAAATAATTCATTGAAAAGTAGATTCCCGTAAATAATAATAATGGCCCTGATTCAGATGCTATTACTCATCATACACAGTCTCTCATTCCAAGACTACCCCTGCTGGTTTAATTTAAATAACAGAGCAAACTGCACCAGCTCAATTTAAATTGATCTGAAAAATCAATTTAGTTTAAACCAGGGCCAATCTCAGTGTGAACACTCCTGCTTCATTTTAACTTACACCTGTTTCCAATTGATCAAGGATTTGATCCAATAAAGGAGTTGAGATGAAGCCACTCTTTTACTTCAGGGTTTATATTGCTTTAACGCAACTTTCCTGTTTAAACAAGGCTTCACAGTGGGTAAGGGTGTCAAAATCAGATGGAAAACTAATAAGCCTCTTTGACAGCTCCTTTCTAACATTTTTATTCAAATGTTTATTAAAATGAAAAAAAAATCTTATAAAAACAAGCAGAAACTCAAACTTCTGTTTGCAATTGCTGGCAAATCCTTCCTCTCCTTTTTGGAACCAGATTAGGCAGCGCTCAAAGCCATATTCTTACCACTCCCCATCTCCCTTCTTTCTAGTAAAGCAGATCTCTGCTATTCCAATATGAGCAGAACTCTGTCACGTTAAGCCAAAGGAAGATTTTATTTTTAACTGATTCAGCTGATTTCTTGTCTTGTGAGCAGAGCTCAAATGGCAAACAGCTTCTTAAAAAAAAAAAAAAGATCACGTTAAGAAATTAAATGACATCGATGTGCTGTACGTGCAAGTTGACACTGTGAGTATCCAGGCTCAGCCAATTTCCCGGGACCCAGAAGTTTGGCTCTAATCCTCACTTAAGCAGCCTACATGACCAAACATTTTTGCTTTCTCTTTTACTACAGCTCTCATCCCAAATATTAAATGCACTGTTAACAAAACTTAGATCAATGTGTTGCCTCACACGGAATACTAAGTGCTATATATAAAAGTATATAAAGAATTTTTTAAAAGCAAGTGGGAAACATGCACAGTAAAATTAAAAGTTTCTGCACTAATCTTTGGATAAACACAACTGGTTGCTGTTAAGACGACGCCCTGGAGGGGATTATCTAAAATACTGTTATGCTGCTGACAACTTGGCTGTCTCTTTTTTTTTATTATTATTATTATTCTATTCTTACTCAGTGCTCTACTCTATCACATGTAGTACTTTCAGATCAGTCTTTTCAGTAAATTCAGGTTCTCAAACACTGGCCCAGTCGTTTGGCTCAGATTTCAATTAAAGCTGTAAAAGCAGAAAAGCCCACTTCTCACCAGGATGTTTTTAATCTTTGGGTTCTTCAGGAACAAAAAAAAAGCAAATTAGAGGCAGAGAACATGGCTTTTTGTCTCAAAACAAACCATGACATTTTAAAAACAGGCTGGACTGCTTTGAACGCAATACTGAAAAACTCTATTTAGTCAGATACCAACTAAAAATCAAACAACATCTAGAGCCAGCTTTTCAAATTCCTCAAGAACAGCTTCATAGGCAAAATGTGCATGATTTCCACATGCATGATTTTTCCATACAATCATGCAGGGTCACTCACAGATTGAACCATGTTGCAAGTTGCTGTGCTTACAGACACGGCCCACGTGTTAAAGTCTAAACGTCAAGTCTTGAGTGCTCACTTTTTTCAAAAACAAATACAGGTACTTAAAATGAATACAGAAAAAGCCAATGAAACAGCAGAAAGTATGCCTATTGGGCAGCTTAGCCCTGGTTATTCAGGATTTTGGTAAACAAAACATCTACTTAAAGACTGCTGATCCCCCTTATGCTAAATATAAAGATAGACACAGTGAAGTAATTGGATGGTATTGGATTAGAGATGGAAAAAGCACCTTTCAAATAAACTCTTGGAGTTTAAATTACTTAAACATAAGATATATAAGCTATCTAAAGGCTTATGTCACCTATGGAAAAAGGATTTGCAACACATATGATATACGCCTGAATGAAACAGAATATAGCAGAGAATATCTGAATGCTTCTAAGTCACAATATTTTGTGCATTTGTTTTCAGTCTGCATGATGTCAGCTATATTGAAAAGTCCCCAAACAACATGAAATAGTCCAGAGCTAACAAATGCAGGTTGTTCTTTCAATACAGATTGTATTAAACTATCATGTGTTCTCTGAATGTCAACCAACCATTGAGTATTGGCAAAAAGCAATTTCTTTAATAGCAAGGTTAATTGAAATACCATTGAAAGCTGATTTCTATTGCAGAATGAAAATTAGCGGGTTTATCTGAAAAATCCAATTGGCATTGAAAAAGGTTGCTAGCTGTTCATAAAATGATGAGAATAGTGACTGAATGAGTAAAATCATGGGTGGGAAAACAGAGCATGCAGGTTACCCTCTCCTTCCGTCGTGCACTCACTGTCCAACTTTGCTGCTCAAAGGCTCTTTACCTTACCCTTTACCTCTGCTAAGCATTTTGAGACCTTTTGGTGAAGAGGTAAACATGGATATTCTCTACTGCAGGCAAATGGTAACTAATACTTATATCAAATATGAACTCACTAAAAACATTACAAAATTACAGGGGATTTCAGATTCCCAAGCACTAGGAAAGCACATCTCAATAATTCAGCAGTCTCCTTGAGGAAAATGTARCAGACTCATAACTGCATGTCATAAGCCACCTTGCCTTCCTCTCCCTTGTAGTAAGTACAGTATTTCTTTTTAGTTTTTTCTGTATGATTCAAGCTATATTCCTCTAACACTAGGATAAGAATTTCCAAAAGCAAGACTTAAAAAGACTGGTATGAATTCTGAGCATGTAATGAAATCTGAAACAAACAGATTTTTTTCCCCATGATTTATTCTATATATGTGGAAATGAAATCTCTTAACTAGGGCCTGATCCAGACTCCACCAAAGTCAGTGGAATTCTTTCTATTGCCTTCACTAGTGGTTAGATTAAGTCTATACTGCTC